>NC_067429.1:27357425-27660835 GCF_009764475.1 Pristis pectinata | reverse complement strand
CTCTTCATTTCAGGAGTCCTGTGAATCTACTGTCTAAAGCATAGAGATGAAGTTTACATCCAGTACTCATCAAAGCTTTGTTCAACCTCAGCTGGACTTATTTATTTTTATACTTTAACCCTTTTGCAATAAAGGCCAACAAAGCAACATGCAGAAACATATTGTTTAGAAGACACCAGTAAAAGGATAGATTTAAAGTGGAAGTTTATGTACATTGAATTATTAAAAAATAATTTTTGTATCTGCTTTGAAGTCAAGTAGCGTTACTCAGTAAGGAATAGAGATACTCCTTCTTCCTTGTAACATTAATGCCATGCTGAGGGAATTGGCCTAACAGCACAAATTTTAAAGATGAGTGAATCAAATCCAAACCATTAATGCTTAAGTTACCACAGTCTTTTCCTCCAATTCAGGATTCAGTTATCCTGAATCAGACCTTGCCCAAAATATTGGCATGTACCCCATGGTCAGCATAGCAAGGTTCTACACCGAATGTTCTGGTTCGAGGGAACTCTTCAAATACACTCATTTTCTTGGAGGCAATACCAGATTTTTTTTTAATGCTTTTCATTCAAAAAAGTACCTAATTTGTCAATTTACAAAGAAACTGACATTGCACATCAACAAAATGATTAAATGGTTTTCTTAGTGACATTTGGTAATCTTAAGTAAGGTTACTCATAGAATCAAAGCATCATACAATACAGACACAGACCGTTCAGCCCACCGAGGCCATGCTGGTCACTGAGCAGCCACTCTTTCATTAAAACTGGGCAGTCTCAATAAAAAAGTTCATCTTTTCTGATTAACCTACTTTCAGGTACATTGGTAAGATAGCTCCAGGTTGCCATTCTTGAGTGCATCAAGGAATATTTTTTAATGGAAAGACAAGTAATGAATGATTGTGTTCTACTGCATTGCTTGATTTTGCTGGTTTGTAAGGGGAAGAGACAAAGGAACCAAAGCCAGGGGTCTGTGGATGACAAAAACAAAAGGAAGGTGAAAGGAAGGTGCATGTGAGTGAGAATCAGGCAGAGTATAGTCTGCTGAGCAGGGATATGAATCAGAAAATAAACAAGTAAATTACTTGGTAAATTATTAGTAAATTATTATTAAAAATTATTAAAGTAACTTATTAGAAAATATAACTAGTCAACCAAAAGGGGTTGCATTGCTAAAAAGGATTAAGTACAGTAATGTGGCTAAAGGCTGACAAGCCCCTGGACTGATGGCTCCCATCCTTAAGTCTTAAAGGAACCTTCTGCTGAAATAACAGATGCATTGGCTGTTATCTGCCAACATTCTCTGGATTCAGGAGAGGATCCAAATGATTGGAAAACAAGGAAGGGGAAAACAAAAAGCAGGAAACTGCTGGTCTGTTAGCCTAACATCTATCATCGGGAAAATGCTGGAAGCCATTATTGAGGAGCCGGAACTGTCATAGAGTCATAGAGAGATACAGCACAAAACAGAAGCAAGACCTATCAAGTCCCCACAGACCAATAATGATTTTTACACAAATCCCATGCTGACCCATTTAAATTCCCCTATGTTCCCATCAGCTTCCCTCCCCACCCCAAATTCTACCACTCACCTACAACTGGGGGCAACTTACAGTGACCAATTAACCTACCAACCTGCACATCTTTTGAATATGGGAGGAAACCGGAGCACCTGCGGAAAATTCATGTGGTCACAGGGAGAACATGCAAACGCCACAAAGGCAGCACTGGAGTTCAGGAATGAACCCGGGTCTCTGGAGCTGTGGGGCAGTGGCTCTACCTGCTACATCACAGTGGTGAGATGTGTATTGTAATGTCAAGGTCATGTTGAGTGTGCAAAGGTGCAGTACACATGAATACAGTACTGCTTTGGACTTCATGAGCGATCCACCAGTGCAAAGCAGATGTCCCACAACCAGTGCTTTGCTGAGTAGAAGGTTATACTTCAGCCTCTACTTGGGAACAGGGTGCAAAATACAAACTACTGGAGGAACTCAGTGGGTCAGGCATCATCTGTGAAGGAAAATGGACAGTCAATATTTCAGGTCAAGACCCTTCATCTGGACCATTCTTGGACATTCTTGTCTATTTCCCTCCACAGACGCTGCCTGACCCACTGAGTTCCTCCAGAAGTTTGTTTTCTTTTTGCTCCAGATTCCAATGTCTGCGTCTCTTGTGTCTCCATTTGGGAATAGTCTTGTTACCGACTTATCTGCCAGGAGATCCAGGTGAATCTCCATCAAAGATCAACCCCATTTATTTCTGAGTCCTGCTTGATAGAGGCACTGTTAGGTGAGTGTTAGAGGTGTATTGCATGTAGCAGTCTGTGAGGTTAGTGGTATATCTGGGTGGGGTTAATGGAGATGATGGTGTGTTCCCCAGCCATAATTAGGTGCATCAGATCATTAAACCTCTACTTAAGTCTTGGTGCTTGGGGTCTTGGCATTAACTTCCTCTCTGGTGTCCTCCCGTTGCTTCTTCACAGCATGCCTGCAGAACTTCCTGGCCTTTGTTGGCAGAAGACATCTCTCTGCCTCTGCACCTCATCCACCAGTGGCTCTTGATTGGTTTCCAAAAGTCAAGAGATCTCGCTCCTTTCTTTGGTCCAAAATCTCCATTATCCTCCCAATGACTTCTAGCACCATCTTCAGTCTCAAACACGTCCAATTTAAGAAGTGTTGACCTATATCTGATC
This sequence comes from Pristis pectinata, assembly GCF_009764475.1. Classification (NCBI taxonomy): domain Eukaryota; kingdom Metazoa; phylum Chordata; class Chondrichthyes; order Rhinopristiformes; family Pristidae; genus Pristis; species Pristis pectinata. The sequence continues at coordinate 27,658,138 of NC_067429.1, read as the reverse complement.
ATCACTGACCGGCTCCAACTGGCAATAGCCATTCCAGACACTGCAGTGAATATATCTACACTAGAGCCAGCTGAGCACAGACCTCAATGAGTCTGAGGCCTTCACTTGCTCAGTGAGCTGATTGCACACTGTGAGTCCCACATCAAGGGGCACGGAAAGGGGGCAGGAATATGATATAGAGATAGAGGATCATATTGGACAGGTACTTGAATGAGAAAAGCATCGAGGGATATGAAACTAATGCAGGAAAGTGGGATTGGTATTGATAGGCATGATGGTTGGCATAGACAGTGGACTGAAGGGACTGTTTCTATTTTGTACAACTCTATGACTCTATGAATGGTGGAGCAAGTGCAAAGGGCTGAATGGTCAACTTCTGCTCCTATTTCTCTACTTCTATGCTTCAATATAATCAGTTTGTTTTGTGGGGGGGGGGCAGCCCACTAGGTGTTAAACTGGAAATGACTGAAGTTAATTGCACAAAAAAATCTAGTTAGTCAGAAGGAAGGGAAGACTTGCCTATATATATTACCAGGACTGGAAACCAACCGAGAACTCAGAAAATTGATGGGAGACTATACTATCCCGCTAACACCTTCCAATTTTAAAACATTACCTTGAACATAATGCAAATTGAAAATATTTAATATTTTAAGCCAAGTTCAGGTCTCTAAATGTGCATGTGGATATGTATAAATCTTCATGCTATATGCAATTACTACTGATGATAATTTGACCTCAAGATGTATAGTGTCAAAGAAAATCTTAAAATGGTGTCATTATTGCAATAGTATCATAAAGTCACGTTCTCATGGTGCTGTGAACATTGAAATGTATCTCAAGGCGTTGCATTGCAGGATTATTACGTAAAATTTGACAACTAGCTGAGAGGAGATAGTAAAAGATTTACTGTGAGACATTGTATTACATAATAGTCATGAAATTACATGTTGTTATAAAAAATAATTGAATGGAACAGAGGTGCAAACCCATGATTACAGTTCATGTATATAAAGGAGTCAGAAAATAAAAGTATGTCGTCGCAGAGTAGTTAATATGAAGAATGTTCATGTAAGGAAATAGAATATTTCCCCATTTCTGACACTCCCAGAATCAGCTGGGTTAATACAAAAGGATCTCTAAATACCTTATTCCAATTTTTCAGCAATACCTTCAAGTCTGCATCAAGTTTGTCTGTCTTGCTTTTCCAGCAGAGTAACTTTCACCTTTTCTCACACAAGCCCTTCCATACCTCCATGATTGCCGATTTATGGACAGTTGTGAGCTATGTCCCATACCCTCTGAGGCCAATATCAAACCCACTACAGTGCCTGTCTCCTATTGAATTATATTTGTGGAACAGCTGAGCTGCACACTTCTGTTAATCCAAAGTATTTGTTTTTGTAGAAAAGCAGCATAAATGCAGAATAAGGCATTCCATTTATGTTAAGCAACTTGAGATCTTCAAGTGGGTTGTCCCCCACTGCTTTTGTTTCGGAGCATGGCAGAGCAACTTGATGATGAGTGTAGCACACTGCAGTGTATTGTGCTGCCTGCATCAAACATTAATGTGCATATAAATACTGCAAATAAGATAATTAATTTCTAAGTTAGATATAACAATAATTACTAAGTAGTAACTACTAATGACTAATAATTACTGCTGAACATTGCAGTTGAGAGTTAGCAAAAAGGGAGCTGCAATTACCCCCCACTTGGGGAAGATCAGAGGAACATCCTGAAACAAAATTTAGTTGCCTGTGGGTAGCATGGATCAAATCCCTCAAGCTTGCTGTCTGAAGCCAGCCCCAAACTAAATCCTGCTCACCCATTACCCTGTCCTCACCGCCTTGCATTGGATTCCAGTCTCCCAACATCCCAAATTTACAATTAGAATTCTCGGATTTAAATTCCTTCACTCCCTCTGCAACCTCCTCATACCCTACAATTCTTGAAGACAAGAACAAAAGGAGCACAAGAAATTGGAGCAGGAGTGGACTACCCAGCACCTCACCCTGCCCCACCACTCAATATGATCATGGCTGATCTATGCCGGCCTTAACTCCTCTTCTGTGCCAGTTCCCCATCGGCCCTCAATTTCTCAATCCTTCAAATATTTATTATCTCCACCTATCAAATGATCTGTCCTCCACCGCCCTTGGGGACAGAGAATTCCAGAGATTCACTACCCTCTAGATGAAGAAATTTTGATTCGCTTCAGTTTTAAATGATCAGCCCCTTATTTTGCAGCTATGTCCCCTCAGCCACCAAGAAGAAGCTGTTGATCGCTCGGACTCCAGTCTGTTTCTCTGCCCACTGCACTGGCAACACCTTCAGCTGGGCCATACACCCCTGGGATTCCCTTCCACCTCCAAACATTTCTTTGAGCTTCTTATTTCCTCCTTTGATATATATATAAGATATTTATTTATTAGTCACATGTACATGGAAACACACAGTGAAATGCATCTTTTTGCGTTACTGAGAGTGTTCTGGGGGCAACCCGCAAGTGTCGCCACTCTTCCGGCGCCAACACAGCGCGCCCACAGCTCCTCACCCGTCCGTCTTTGGAATGTGGGAGGAAACCGGAGACCCCGGAGGAAACCCACGCAGACACAGGTTTCCTCTGTAACATGCTTTGTTTTTCTTTCATTTAAAAGAACCTTAAAAAATCTCTTGCCCCAACAGTGACAATCCTTTACAGCTATTTAAGATTATTGTAATCAGTTACTGCATTGTAAAAAAAGGTGTAAATAACCAGAAAAGAAAATCTGTAGGTGGTTTACCCCATTGAAATACATCTCTAGAAGCGAAATTCTGAAAATGTTATGCCTGTTGATGAAGTAAAAACAGAAAAATGCTTGGAAACACGCAGCAGGTTAGGCAGCATCCATGGAAAGAAAAACAGTCAACGTTTCGGATGGAAGACCCTTGGTCGGTGCCACGGGATGGCGCTGCCGTCAATGGATTGCGTTGGTGAAAGGGGCGAGCTGCTACTCGGGCACCACCAGGATCCGTGAGCCCAGCGGCTGCAATCCACACACCCCGGATCTCTGTGCTTCTCCTGCCTCTCGCTGACTAAACTGTAACACACAATCGTGCGTCAACGCAAATGCTATCACCCGTCTCGAAGTACTGAATGGGACGCAATTTGAACTCCCATCTGAGTCCAAACACACGTCCACTTGCCCGAAATTCTCTCAGTTCCATTGAAATTATTTCTACTGGGTTTGCCCTTTCGTTCTCCAGTATGAATGGTCTGACCTCTTACCCGCCTGTATCCTTGTATCATCTGCATTATATGTTATAGTTTTCATCAGAAATACGGCTTTGATATTTGAACCGAGTTTGGACGTCAGTGATTGTTTCATATTTAGCAAAATCAACACTTGCATCACATGGCAAACAGTTCCTTGCATTGGCTTAATTATGAAATGGTGAGACCGGGGAGAATAGATAGATGCTCATATGGAGCCTGTATTGACGGACGGAGGAAAATATTTGATTTTTCCGTTTCATTTTACTACTTTCCAATATTAAGCTCCCCTCTTTATTCGGTGCGGGGACGGGGCTGGAATAAAGGTCCTTCAGATCGGGACCGATCAGCGTTTAATATGAATTATTGAACGTTTGGCGCATTGAAGGAGGAGGAAATCTCGGCTTGCGTGAGGCTGAAAAAATGCCCCTCCCAAATGGTTCTTGTCAGGAGGCAGTGTTGTTATGGATTTGAACAGGCATCTAAGATTCATGTATGTTTAAAACTTAAAATAAGCGATTTCGGAGAAGCCTCGAGGAAGAGGAGATGGTGTGAGATTATGCAGTTGATGCAATAACCCTAAACCCGTGGGATCCCTAATTGATCTCACTGCCAATCCTGGGTGATTGAGTAAAATGTAAGGTCGCACCAAGTAGTTTATGTTCTAAATGGTTCTAATGAGCACCTAAAATCTCGGTGTGTTGCGAAAATTGCAGTTTTGCATGCGATCGGCCCAGATCAAAGGCTTTAACACAAGAACAATAAATAAATTGTAGAAATTGCGCTGTTTACTTTTTGTGTTTTGTCTTATTTGTTGTTGCGGGTCGGGGCGTGTTTCGTTTTATAGTTCCTTTGAATTTTGTCTGTTTGTGTGTGTTCCTCGCAACATTTTTCTCCCTCGGTTTCCAATATTAGATCATCTATTTATTCCCCCCGCCCCCGGCCCCCATCCTCCCCAATCTTCCTACGGTTCACCCGGGCCACTCGTCACTCCCTTGTGTTCGCTGCATGGAGAAGACCAAGGGACATTTTCTTCGTATACACAACAAAATTGGATACGATATTGAAAGATATTGATAAGATAATGAAAAAACGAATGTTTCGTGTGTGTTGAGAGAATTATATTTATTTCTGTGTTGTATCCCCTTTTGAAGCAAGTCCCTGCGCTGTCCACCAAACCTTTGGTGCAGTAAGGAGTCACTAATACGAATTGCGAGGAGTTGCTTGGTCAAGTTCTCGCCGTTGTTCAGTGCCCAGGGTTCGGCAGACTTTTCCTAAACTGCGTCAACAGGCACCCGAGAAGTTCCTATGAGCGCCAGTAAAAACGAGAGAGCATCTTCGGACTCTCTGTATCCCCAGGATCAGTTCAGTTTCCTGGTACTCTGTTTCCCTGGCCTTGCTCTTCCTTTTCACTTTATTTTCCTATAAGTAGGAAATCCATTTTCCGCCCCCTAAATGACACACGAGAAACCAAAAATCAAGCACGGAATAAAAGCCAAAACAGCCAAGTTGTTGTCATTTGTGAAAAAAAAACTTTACTTATAAGCTTCAAATTTAATTGCTATATTCGAAATTGCAGGTGCATGTCTGTCAGTGTCACTGCGCAGATAATAAAGCCTTATTATTCTTCGACGGTCAAATACATTGTATAACTATTACCTAATATCTATAATACAGATTTATACTGATGAGTAAACGGAATACCCACGCTATCGTTCCTTCACAACACACTGTTAGAGTTGTCACGGATTCCTCCCGCTGGTTTCCTCCCACGCTGGCTCCCAATTTATTTACATGAGTATTCGTCCTTTTATTCGCCATCGGCTCGTTCATATTAACTCCAATAAGATTTGTGTGGATGCATATTTTTTAAAGTGATTCCTTCCCCGGGGCGCCCAAGAGGGGGTGTGGGCTATAAACTCTGAGAGAATTGGTCTCGTATTAAAACGGATTCACCAGGCACATTCCCCCTTTTGCTTTCCCTCCCACATACGCTCTGAATCACTATTTACAAATCATTCCGGGTTCTTTAATACAAAACAAAATCAATCTGATTTTCCCACAAGACATGTAAAAATCGAAGTGACTGATGCGTTTATTGCGCTGTCATCGCGGACATTTCATAATTAAAAAGTTAGACAAGTGTGAAAAGATTTTCTGTCAGTGCGATACTTGAGAATTATTAAATATAGACTATGTCAGACTGTCAAAGGGCTACTGTCTTCTTAAAATGCCCCAGAGAGACACATATAATCCTGAATTTATTTGGTCCCTCTCGCTGTGCCCATATTCATCATGCTGTTTTGTGTTGAAGAGGAGGTTAACACATGTCGCCCATTATCATCCTTACATTCCCTCCTTTCTTTAGCGGCTGTGAAAAGGCCAAGCCTGGTTATAACTCTCCAAGTGTTACCATGGCGACCATCCCGGCAGGAGCTCATTCTCCCATCCTTCCCATTCAAAGTGCCCTCCTCTCAACAATTTTATCATTACAGAGCCGACAAACTAACGAGCATCAAAACACTACCTTGTGCAATTAGCTGGATATTGGGGTGGTAAGACATGATTGACAGCGCTGAACTATATAATCATCTGTGTCCTAAGGCGGTGAGATCTGATTGGGTCCCGGCGTGCATTTGAACCCCTTTACTTTTATATTAGCATCTATCTGTATAATGTGAGGACGCTCCCGTCCTTATGGTGAAGTGTTGACCCCGAGATTGCTGCCTTCCAACTTTATTTTTTTTAGGGGAAAAAAAAGTTTTTCCCCCTCTGTCTCTAACTCCTTTCTCACTTACTCTGCCACACTCATGGATTTGTACCTGTTTGGATTTGTGTTGTTTCTGTTGAATTCAACCCGCGGACTGGCTGGCTATCCGATCTGGTGGTAAGTGTTTCTATTTACAGACGTGTGTGTGTGTGTGTGTGTGTGTGTGTTTTGCTTTGCTTTTATTTTCGACTGTACGCACTGAATTGGCTGTGAATAAACTCGTTCCAGCTCATTTGAAAAGGCGGTCAAGGAGGTTTGCGAGTGCACTTGGGGAAGTATCTGATCAACCAACGGTGTTATCTGATGCTTGCTGTATCACAGACACCGACTGACTGATCCTGTTACAGAGCTGGCAACCCGAGATCCGAGCCAGAGTCGGAAAGAAAGAAGCTGGGGAAGAAATTAGACCAAAAACGCTCCGCACAAGGTTGAACGGGGGGCGGGGGGGGGGGGGGGGGGGGGGGACGGAGAGCGGTAGAGGTAAAACAAAAGAATAGCAGCTTAATGGTAAAGAGAGATCAAAGGGAGAAACTAGGACAATACAGAGATGGCTGAGAAGGAAACAAAACTGGGAAGAGAAAGTGAGAAATAACATGGAGACAGGAGGCGAGGAGAGAGACCAGGCTGGCGAGAAAGAGGAATGCAGAGAGAGAGAGAGAGAGAGAGAGTCAGGTGAGCAAAACTGACTCACCCGCCTGCTGCGCCGCGGCAAGGGCGTCTCCGAAGCAGGGTAAAACCAAACCAAACACCATTCACTGGGAAGGCCCCTTCACCTGAGATCTATCTCAGTAATGTGGTCTTGTTGGAATCTCGGGCGGACTTTGAAACAAGGTCGGAAAACCGTCGCCTATGTGTTGAAACTTAAAGCTGTCAGTTTACCTCTCTCTCTCCTGACTGATTCCGGCGCGCCCCGAACATCTTCAGATTTAAACATTTCGTTTTGTTTTCTTACAACTCTTCAGTCGTTATCAGATCTGCTTGTTAGCGATGGGACAAGGAGAGAGAGGAAACCTGGTTGACCAAAGCACTAACTGTAGAGCAAAATGCCGATCAAGTAAAGTTCTAGGACGTTTTGAACTGTGATTAGTGATGATAAAACTCCTCGCAGATTAGAACAGCTTTTATAACCCACATCTCGTTTCTAATTGTAACAGATCGTTTAGAAAATCCTTAGCAGGTACCCCGAGGTCAAAACAAAATCAGCTCAGGAGAGGAACAAGCGCGGACTGCGCCAAGATTGGAAGTAAAATCCATTATTTTGTTCCCGTACGCATCAGACTTCTCGTTAGCTATTGAAAGTAATACAGTAGCTTTGGCCTGGGTTCCTGTTACTGCAAGGAGCCTAGCAGTTTTCTGGAGAAGACTGTTTTTGTGTAGTGCCTGTCACGTCCATTTAAAAATGTCCCAAAGTGCTTTGCAGTGGTTTGAAGGCTAGTTGGTGGTGTAATGTTGGAAATATCGCCGCTAATTTGCGCACAGCAACCCCGCATTAACGGCACCTTGATTATGATCAGGTAACCACTTTTGGAGATACTGATTGAATGATAACCCGAAATATTTATATTGCCCTTCCCTCTCTTCACCTACTCACGCTTCGCTGTGAGGTTTGGTTTCTACGACACAAACATTAAATGGGCAAAATGCGACGGAGTGAACCGGCGAACGTTTCACTGTTCATTACCTGAAGGCAGAACCTCTGCCCTCACAACGCGGCACCAACCGCCGTCGTATCCCGTCCAGGTATGTTGCCGCTTAGAGACTGAGAGGGGAAGAAACTGACTCAACACCACACCTCTGTCAGCCTCGCAATCCGATTCCTTGGCGGTACCTAGACATCTCCGTTATTAGTTCACTCCTACATTGTTTTATTGAGTCATTTTTTAAAACAGAAAACAATATTCCGCCCTATTTTAACAAAATCGACAAGTTGTAGGGTGTGACACATTACAGAGTGCTATTCATTGACTCACAGCGCCTCACTAGAAGTTACTACTATGGCAAACTTTATACATTTAATCCTAATTACAGCGTAAAAATAAAGAGCAAAAGGACCTGGTCCTTGTGTGGGGATGTGTTCAGTCTGCGTGTGCTTTGATGAGAAAAGGCGTCTGCATCTTATCAAGGGCAGACATGTAGAGAGAGGTGGGCAGAAATTTTCTACAGTGTTGGATAAAATATTACGCAGTTATCAGAGTGGAAAACGGGCACACGGCAGCAAATGGCAGAGAGAAGGAGGAATATAAGTCAAGGGCAGAAACACAAAGAGACGCACAAAATATGTAAAATGACGAGAGTTAAAATCCCATTTTCATTGAGGGCGTGACTTTGCCGAGGAACGCAATAGATTCAGACTGACTCCTTCCCTCCAGCCGCACGCCGGCACCCTGAAAGCAACTCACTGTTCCTGGCGGATCGTGCGCTCGATCCCTCCCATTTATCGCTTGTCGGACGATAAATGTTTTATCTTCTCTTCTAACACCTGCCTCGCCCCTCCCTCAGACATCTTCATCAGCCCTCGGTCAAACCTGACCCTCGGTCTCCGCAGACCTAACGTGCGGTGACTGGAGGTTGACCTGACAGTGGGATCGGCTCCCATTTACTAGTATGGACTCCATATTGTATGGGCCTAATTCCTGTGTCCTTTAATTGTCCATTGGCGACAACTGAACTACTTTCAAAAACCATTTGGGGTCTGTCAGACTCCTCGGATTAAAAGAAAGTCCCGCCGTTAGATTGAAGCCAGTTTTACGAAACACTTGATGGATTCACTCCGGAATCTTATCAAGTTTTAGCGATACTCGTTACTGCATCTAAATAACAGCAGCTCAGAAAGCCAAGGGACATGTATCTTTACTGAGCGAATTGTTGCTAATTCAGAAGGTGTAGTCGCACATTCAGCAGTAACTTTCAAATGTGGTGGCGGGGGGTGAAGATGTACTTTAAATGAGGTGTAGGTTGTGGATGGAAATGCGGGGGTACGGGAAAGAGCAGCACAGTGGAATTAATTGGAAAATTCTTCCAGAGGACAGGCGCAGGCTGTCTCCTGTGCTGTGGGATGCAATGTTACATCAGGTTAACAGGGAATACAAAACCGAGCTTCGAAACTCAGCAATTCGTGTTCCTGTTTTGAGACATTCAATTCAACAGGATACGTGTATAAAGATAAGTGTGATTTTTAATGTTTACATCTTAAGTTGCAACATGTTCATATCCAAAATTAATTACCTTTAGCCAATTAGCTTATTTCAGAAGGTGGAAGTTGGCAGAGGGCGCAATTGCGAGCATTTATTCGTAATGATTCCTCGCACCAACGAGGGGTGAGATCCGGGTCCTGACCTCCCTCTCCCTCTCTCCCCATCGACCCGGGGCCTCTACCTGCAGAATGTCAGGTCATGAACTCTCACCTGACAGATTAACACAGGACGGTTCAAAGCTCCCAACTCGGCACAGATCCGAGCGGGCAGATTCGCCCACTCTGATATGACTTTAGCATTTAAAAAAAGGACGATTTCTGCGCAAAATGAGGCGAAATGCGTATTTGTCATGTTGGAAAGTTTCAAAATATCCCATCCTACAATTAGTCCCCACTTTGACGTGTTGATTAATGTGCAATTTGACGGGGAGTCTTTGCACCTTAGTGTTAGAAATGCGATTCATTGGAACTTCGCGAAATGACCATAAAAGCCTTTCCTTCGTGGGAATCCTAAAAGGATTCGGCATAGAATTGGAATTTATGTAGCACCGATGCGAAACCATTCAGACAGCGATGGTATTCCGCCCAATCCACATCAGCGTTTTTGTTGGCTTTAAATTTTAAAATATTTACAGTTTTGTGGTTCATATTGTTTAGTCTCACGCTGTTTGCGTCTTCTCTAGTAACCCTGCGTGACACTATTGCACATTTCTTCAGCGTCTCAACAATATCTGTGACATAATCAAACAGGGCGTTAGATCCAGAAAGAAAGGGCCCACCAAACTAGCCGATACGACAAAACTACATTCTTCTTGGCTCAGTCAGACGAGAGGTTTGCACCCTCCAGGCCGCTGCGTGAGTCACCGCCAACGAATATGATGAATGGAGGAAGTGGCCTGTCACCGGCTCTCCTGTACCCGGACAGTGATGGAATATGTCTTCTCCACGGTGACGGTGGGCGCCAGTTCTCGCTCATCCAGTCTCAGGAGGGCATATTTCATTCCACCGTGCACGTTTCCTACCCCGCCCCTCGATTATTTACGGTCTTTATTTCGAAGCCGTGTTGTAAGTTAAAGAAGTAATTCAAGGTTCGGTTAGTATTCGGAATAGGGTCTGATGACTTTTCTTTCAATATCTATGTCTAAGGATTATAGAGTCATAGACAGTCATACAGCGCAGAAACAAGCCTTTCAGCCCACCATGTCCATACCGACTCCCTACCCACCTATTAATTCTATTTACCGGCACTTGGTCAGGTAGCCTTCTACTCCTTGGGGATTCAATGGTCGTTTAGATACTTCTTTAAGGTTTTGAGAATATTGTTACCCCAAGTGCTATCTCAAAGAAACAATGTCTTTTGAGCAGACAAAGTTAAGAGGAGATTCATTGTTGGTGTTTCAAATCATGGACGTTCTAAGAGAGTGTAAAGGAATTGTTCCCACTGAGGGAAAGCTGGAGGCTGTGGTAAAGGAAATCAGTCTGGGGTCATTGGCAAACGGATGAGACGGGAAATAAAAGATTCCCGTGATCTGGAATCTCCTGCCTGAAAGTTGGTGAGAATAAATTCATCAATTTATTTGAAAGGGAATTGGATTTATTCTTGAAGGGGAGAGAGTTGCCGAACTAGGGGGAAAATGCAGGAGATGCGACCACAGTAATTGTAATCTCCTACAAAGACCCCCAGCACAGACACGAAGGCCCAAATGGCCTTCTTGAGCGCTATGATTCAAACGTAATTTTATTTAATAAGTAAGGTTTGTCAGAAGAAAATCCGCATTGTTAATGAGACGATGAGCTCTGTATCAAGGAAACTGATGGGATCACGTGTGTGCGAGTGACTGCCCGATAATTTAACTCGAGCAAGGTCTGCCTTGATGGGAAGATACACATTTTCAACATTATGGAAAGTTCTGGAAAAAGGACTTGCAATTTCTAAGCGGGACTCGGACAACTAATGAAGCGGCTTTCAGTGAGTCACAGAGGTCCCCGGGAGACATTCCTGAATACACGTGGGCGTGTGAGCGTGTGTACACATGAATGAAATTATTAACGATTGTGAATGTCTTCAGGCTTATGACTTTGTCGAAGGAGATGAGGGGCAGCCGCAGAGCCTTGGGCAGAGGTAGATAGAGAACGATGCACTGAGTAAATAGAGGCATGGAGAAAAACAGAAGCTAATAGACATGGTAATAGATGCACAAAGTGATCAATGTGTTAGCGATATAGAATGATGATAGACAGTTAGAGATGGAGTTAATAGACAGAGAGAGAGAGAGAGAGAGAGAGAGATAGTCAGTCAGTCACTGGGGAACACTGCACAAAATTCTCCAGGTCCTCTCTGCACATTGGCACGAATGTGCACTATCTATGTGGCATTTTACACACGCAACTGCTACATCTATTTATCTACGTTATTTCAATTGGTTACTTATTAAGCAAGAAAAGTAAGGCATTCAGTTACCTTTTCTGTTCTGAGAAATGGTAACAGAAAGCCAGCGTGAGGTTATTTTTGCGAGAGTCGTTCCCAAGGATTGTGTTTTCTCGGAATCCGTTTGGGATTATCGTCAGGGGCGTGGTAGAAGTGACACACATCCCTCACCCCGCGCCAGTAGATTGTTGCTTCCCGAAGAAATCATTTACCATGTTCAAGATCTTGATTTATTTCGATTCAGTGAAAGCACTTACAGATAAGTAAAGTCCTGCAGGAACGCCACATAAATTATTTCAAAAAAAACTGAAAACATTTCTAAAATGTCGGATTTTTAATCCGATGACGCGACCGTACAGCTAAACTAACATTCGGGTACATAGGTGCAGGGGAAGGGAGTGTCATGGAACAACCATATGTCATCACACACGAGTGGGAGACCTATGCCTCATCTAAGCTGAAGGCAATATTCCTCGTAAATCTGCTGCGAAGTAGCCATTCCTATTACTTAATAACATTCTTCATTTATGTGAAATTTACTATAAGTCGTCCGTGAGTGACATGCTAGGGATTGTGTCGTGTGACTCAGCCAGGAAACCGCCAAACATTAATGCACATCGTCGCCCACTGAGTATAAAGATCTGTCCCCTGGTCAGAGATGCGGGAAGTCCATGAACATCACTAAATTGTGCATTGGCATAATTTGCACCTTAAAAATTCAGTGATGTTTTGACTACCTCTTTCTGTTGTGACACAAATGTTTATATTATCACCTATTTAAAAGAATAATACTCTGCGCTATAATTCAGGTGTGCCTGCAAATACGTGCACCTGGATATCTTTCTGTTTGCGTGTGTACTTACATGGTTTATGTATGCCCGCCTGCACGTGTTTATGATTGCACGTATGGTGCACTTGTCTGCATGTTCTCGTGTGCATGTGCATTTGGCTGTGTACATGTATGTATTCATTGACACACGAGCCTGACTGTACATGTCAGGATGCATGGACTGAATGGATATTTCTATTCAAGGAGCCTGTATATCATTGAGTGCACTCGTCCGGCCTTGTACAAATTGTGCAAAACCTGTGCGAGACAACACTTAGCTCAAGCCAGATAGTTGAAGGCAATGGCTGAGTAACATCAGTGTAGTGGAATGAGCACAGTGGACAAGCGTTAGCCTTGCTATGACCGGAGTTACCGAGCAAAGGACGTTTCCGCACTGAGAGACATTCAAGGGCGAGGATAAGTAAGCGTCAGGATAGCTCCAAATGTCCAAACACCAACACTGGCAAAGGCAGAGTGTGCAGGGACACAGGTGACGGGGACGGTGGGGGCGGAGCGATATGGAGGCGGCGGGGAATGGGTAGGTGGGCGGAGGGTTGGCATTGAGATGGAAGGGAAAGTACAAAAACAGATTTGCTCAAATCATCACATTGCTGTAAGGACTACAAATGCAATTCAAATACGGAGTACATAACATATAAAAGATTATCGATGGAAAATATTACATTAGCTGCATTTATGTTTTGGTTTATAAATTCGTCCCCCTCTAAAGCAATGTTAATGTGAAGCATTTAAGGTTTTTTTATGCAGTTACTCTTGACATTATTGCTGGTCATCGTTTTTGTATTGTAGTATATTCAGATTACATAGTGTTTTTGGACAACATTTGTTTCCGCCTTATTACACAACTTATTTGACACATGTTGGATATTGTACTTATCCAACTCCACCATGGATGTGTTTACACACTACTAATGAGACCCAAATGTTTGGTAAGTGGTTCCTTGACAAGTTTGTACTGTTTGCAAATTAGCTGCCGCTTTGCCTAAAATCAAACTGTGACTAAACCAAAACTAAACCTTCGTTGTTTTGAATGTCTGTGGGATTCCCTGAGGACTAGACACGTGCGATGTAAATTAAATCCCTTTCTGTACCGCTCCTATTACAAAATATGGAGAGGTTTCATCGGAAGTCACAATTCACCTCAGGTTTAGTGACCACCTAAAACAAACTATTAAAACATCCTCAAGCCTTTCCTAACCCTCCTTCCCAACCTCTCTATCTCCCATCAGTGATCAGAACCGTTTTCTCCTCTTTCACCAACGTTCTTGCCACTCTCAGGCCACATTCCCAACACCACCCAGCTCCTCCTCTGTATTATTCATGATTTTGCCCCTTTCTGGTTATTCTTCCAACCCTCGTGGAGGACTGCATGGTGCAAGCCATCGCCCTCCACATGAGGAGTTGAATGGAAGCTCCATCCGCCTACTGGGAGGAGACACCACTTGAAGAGGCCGGTATGGCCCAGTATTCCGGCAGCATTAAACCTCTCAACTAGCATCATGTTAAATGAAATAACTCAACTGGTTCGCTTTAATTTATTGTTTGTGGACTTCACCGTGTGCTCTGTCATGTCCTTAGGACATGATAAAACACCATTCCCGTCCTTACAGACCTCTTGTCAGAATATTTTTCTCTCTCAAAACTGATCTCAATATGACCATTTAACAATACAATGAAATCTGAATCGAACGATCCCGCAATTTACAAACAATCACATCCCCTACCAGTCCAAGTATTCGCTACTTCTCTTCCAACCGCATCCGCCCCCCCCCCCCCCACCCAACCGTTCCCCAGACCCCTCAAAAGTGATAGAGTTGTCTCTGGAATCCATTTACTCACTTTACATCAAGGGTATTCTCTGATTTATTCCCCTGCAGCTCTATGGACAGTTGTATTAAAACATCGTTTCATGTTATTGAAAATTGTTATCTGCTGTTTTTCATATCAAGCCAAACTCCGATCATACAACCACTCAGGCATATTTCAGCCCCGGTCATTATACAGGACGGGATAGAATATTGTAGCACAGAATGGAGTAAATTCGACGAAACAGCAAATGTTTATGATATACCCGATCTTACCCACTCTCCTCTGACTCCATTAATACATTCCCCTCTTTCCTGCTCCTCTCTTTCAATTTGTCGACAACCTCTCCCCACCCCCCCCCCCCCACCCCCAATATGGAATTTTGCAGAACAGTGACGACGCTTTGGTACACCGTTTCTCCCGCCCTCAGTGAAACAAGAGTCCGTCTTCTCCACATCTCTGGAAGTGCGATTTCTCATATGTTCACTCCATGTGCGGAAGCACTTAGCTCTGATCACCATGCGGGACTGAATAGAACGCATTGCTTTGTCAACAGAATATTATTGAGCACGTAGGACACTTGCCTGAAAACTGACAAATGGACAAGTCGTGTATGTGTGGGTTTAAGGGGACCTGGCCAAGTGGTGACATCCCACTGCAGGCAACCTTGGCTCGGCACAACAAATCACAGATATAGTGATTAAAATATTTTTTTTCAAATTATTACCAATCCAACGAAATTGACAACTGTAAAGAGGAAATGTTGAAAGTACTCAACTTGTCAGGCAACATCTGTGGAGAGAGAATCACAGTGCTAAAAAGAGCAGAGTTCTAATGATAGCGTTTTGACCTGAACCACTAACTCTGTTCGTCTCTCCACAGATGTGCCTTACCTGTCAAAAGTTTTCAAACATTTTCTGTTAAGTCAGTGATAATAAACCTGATTCGATTCTGATTAAATGTAATATTTTGCTTTCGCACAAGATAACGTGCAAAGGCACCGAATATCTTTGCATTGAGTGGGATTGTGTGGCATAAATTGTTACCATGCAACATACCACACTTACAGAAATTAAAAGAAAACAAAATATTTGAAAACACTAACAGGTTAGGAACATCTATGGAGAGACGAACAGAGTTACTGGTTCGGGTCTAAACGCTGTCATTAGAACTCTGCTGCCTTTTTGCCCCTTTGAAAGTTATATAATAAGGCTGGTAGTCTCCACAGATAGTTGTAAGGTACTGAATGCATATCTCTATACAAGGGCCATGGTCACGTGCACTTGTCCAGCCTCATACACGTTCTGCAAAATCCCATCCGGGGCAACACTTAGTTCAAGCCAGGTAGTTTAAGGGAATTGCTGAATAACAAAGCAACTAAGATTCATACGGTGAATAAACGTTAGCCTTGCTGTGGCCGGAGATACTGAGCAAAGGAGGCTTCCTCACTGAGAGATAGTCAAGGGTTAGGGTCATAAACATCCAAATGTCTCAGTTTCAACCGTATAAAAGTTTGCAGATAAATGAACAAGGAAAGAGCAGTCAAGACCAAACGGGGGAAGGGTTCAGGGATGACAATGGGCGACAATGGACAAGGATTAAACTATGAGGACAGTGTGGACTAGACGTGTTCCCTTGAAAACAGAATATTATGGTAGGGTGTTTAATGGGGTTTTGGGGTATCTACCTTGGTGGTGGAGTCTGCGGACATGATCCTAAAATTAAACAAGGATGATTGTCTGAAACCACGTGTTCGAAGACAGGAGAGTGGACGTTTTGAACTCTTGCCTCCCCACTAACCCCCTCCACCACCACCGCCCCCACCCGCACCCAAAAAGTGATTGACTACATTAAAATTCTCTCACCGGTACTTTCTGGGTCTTCCTGAAACCAAAGATTCAAACAGGAACAAACGCCCAAGGGAGACTGTACATGAACATTTAAAACATTTCTGTGATAAAATAATTATCCAATTACTTAGTAAGTATCACATCACAGAGCCAATTTGTGGAATAGAAACTGCATTAGCAGTGGTTTCGAATGAAGGATCTTTGAATTAAGTGTAAATGATGGTGGGCTAATCCCCAGTAATGAGCTGCCTTCAGTTTATTAATCCATATCTTGTGCACACGTTAATGTTCAAGTGCACGCAGTAAAATAATCGACGAGCTTAAACAGTTGGAAAACAACATTTGTTAAATAACATTAAAGTTGTCCATTGTCACAGTGAGGTTTGGATAATAGTTTTCTTTAGTCAGTGTGGAGATGGACATACAATATTTTCAAATGTGTAAATGTAGAACCTACCTTTGATGCAATACGTATAAGAACGAGGATTGTAAGCAATTCGTTATTAACTATTTTGTTGTACCAAACAGAAGAAGGAGGGAACCACAATAATTTAAACCAGCATCGCTGCAAACCTGATACTGCGTGAAAACGGGTGCCAATTCGCCAAACCATCAGCAGTCTGGCAGACGATTCTTGCAGTAGAGAAATGAACCCTAGCCACCCACTCGCCGCCCCCAACCCGCCACCAACCACTCTGAAGGTGTCAGCTGTGTGTGTAAATACCACTATTAAAACAGAAACAGAAAATGCCAGTGATAAGATCTAAAACAGACAACATTATTTTGATTGCGAAAAAAATAGATTAACAATCTCTGTGAGAAGACTTCCTGGGAACTACGAGAAATAACTTAAGACGGAAAGTTAGTTCCTTTTATTGTGAGCTTATTCTAACGGTAAATATACTCCTTTTTAATATGTACCTAAACTCGAAGACAGTGACTAATTTCTGCAAATTCTATTTAATCCAAGACCAATGTTACATTATAAGCGAGTCCGCCAAAATGCCTTACAGCACGCTCGCACAAACTGGGGAGATATCCTGTTTTAGTTCTTAGGATGAAACTCCCAGTAGTTCCCGAATTAGGTAAAACATTCGCTACCCAAAGGACCCTGCAGCGACACAAAAGTCCTGGATGAGAAATAATACTGGTTGGTTAATTAATCCTCCTAAAGGAGTGGCGCCTGCTCATCCTATCCCACCCTACCCCCACTCTATATACCCCTGCTAATTCTATGTGCTATTATATATACATAAGCACTGTGATCGCCTTTGCAACGCCATGAGGGTGAATCATTAACTCCAGTTAAATAGAGTGCAATTAAATCAAATAGAGATTGATAGGAATTGTAGTCATACACTTTAACATAACAAATGTCACATCAGGGTTAGACGGAACATATAAATCCACCAACAACAATCCTGCAGGGAATAAAAACAATGCAATGTTTAAATCAACTGTTTTGTTTCAGTATATGATCATCCTCTGTCTACAAGATTCACTTTGCTTTCTCCTGCACTCTGCTAAAGAGACGTTTGCACTCGAGTGTTCTGGAAACCTGACTATTCGACACCAACATGTTCTCGATGGAATGGAATGGAATTCGACTTCAGTGATTGTCGAATGCATTTCTGACTGCGGGGCACAGGACTCCCAGGGAGGAGATTGTAGCGCTCGTCACTAATTGATAGTAGGTTGGAGAGCCGGGATTTGGCTGAAAACGAACTCACTTGCACAAATAGCGAGAGAGAGAGAGGGGGGGGGGGGGGGAGAGAGAGAGAACGAAAAAAAAGCGAGAAGCCCAGAAGCGACAGCGCTCAGTCAACATCGCAAACGTGCCAGCTATTTGCGGTTAAAAGCTGTAAAACATTGTTCAGTGTGATGTAAATCATCTCGGGCAGTTATCGAAGCTGTCACCCAGAAGATCTTTTAGGCGGGTTCCTGCAGTTCTATTTTCCGCACGTCATTAATGTGGATTTTATGAACTCAGTAGTTCTTTTTTTGTTTGTTGGGGAGGTGTAAGAAGAAATGAAAGCGAGGGCGTGATTCTTACTAATTGTAGCCGGTCTAGTATTATGTTCATTAGAAGAAGACATCATGCGTACTGTTGGCATTAACATCAGTGGGTTTTTTTTAGACGAGCAGAAATAAATATATGCTTGTCACACCAAGTAAAGCATCTCTGATCTGTGTCACCTTCTCGGTGGCTCGGGGGTTAATGGGGCTGCAGAGATAATCCTGGCAACAAATAACGATTCCCACCTCTGCCATATGCGGTATTACAACTGGGTGTTCCTCCAACCAGTCCCATCCGTATGTATCTGACTGTTTGCGTGTGTCTAAATGTCCATATACCTATTATCCGTTTAATCTGTCTGCCAATGTAACAATTCACTTACCTATTTGCTTATTCACGGATCCGTGTACCTACTTATATCTTGGCGTGTCCCTGTATTCAAATTCCTAGTCAAACATTTATCTGATAATGCACCCTGAAACAGACAGACAGACAGACAGACAGACACACACACACACACACACACACACACACACACACACACACACAGAGGTTTTATATCTTTGTGTGTGTGTGTGTGTGTGTGTGTGCGTGTTTGTATCATTCTCTTTCTCTCAGACATACCCCAAATAATCTATTCAGTTGCAAACGACAGACTCTGAAGCTCAGCAATGTTGTATCAAGCAAAGACTTGAAACACGTTGTCATATTACAAGGGAGAAAATGAGAAAAGTGAACCGGGGCCTGATACAGAGCCAGAGGGAGAACAACGTGATTTATGCTTGACTGTTAATAGCATCAGAGAGTGTGCCCAAAGGAGTCAAGACTAACCTCACAGAACATGTAGGACGTCTGAACGGATTCCTAGACGGATTAGAAAAAAAAGTCATTACCAGATATACTTGATTAAGAAGAATGATGTGTCCCTCATTGAAATATTTTGTCATATGTAACATGGTAGCAAACTATAACCCCAGACCATCAAATTGAAATCGAAACGTAAATAAATAATGTTTAAATATCCTGATTGCAAAAGGTTATTTACGCAGGGCACTGCTGCTTGCCACGTGAATTAAGAGTATAATCGGAGCCCTCACCTGTTAAAGGTTACATGATGGGAATGAAACGATGATAGTATTGCAGCCTTCATCTCCAAATTCGTAACCATTGCATTCTCTCACTCCTGGAACAAAATCAATACGTTTAGTGTTGGATCTCACTTGGCCGCAGCGGTGCATAAGTGCTAATTACATATTGGTGAGCACTTTACTACGAGCATTCAGCGCTAAAAAAAAGATTTAAAAATGACTGTCAAGTGGTATCTGCCATCAATCGGTCCCACTCGGATTATGTGGTGTCCTGTGAATTTTACCAGTGACTCCCCTGTAATTTAGAATCGAGGTGTTATTCTGGGTAGGGTTGTAGAGAGAGGAGAGCTCAAGGACTCTAGTTGAGTAATCAGGGTCAAGAGAGGATACGCCCAGAGGCTGTGAAAACTCTGGGCCACAACAGTGCCTATATCTCTCCCAAACTAGAATTTACGACCGGTCAGGCGTTGCCCTATACACAAACCAAACTAAGAGCTCGTTCGTTCAATTCCCTGCATTGGTTTAATAATTTCGCCTCTGGCGGCATCTTGCAGCCATATGAAAAAACGATTAATCAGACTGCAAAAATAAAATTAAAGCCAAGATGAGTAGCCGAGCGCCATCACGAAGAACTACATACGGTGAAGCTGTAAGCGTTGAGAGAGGGGAAGGAATATGGCGGAGGAGTGAATGTGAGAGGAAGATCGTGGTCTGCTTATCCTCACCTGCACACGGGTGACACATTCTGTTTATTTTCAAAATTGTTTTAAAAACAATTTTTAATTAACAATAGTTGTAAAGTTTGTGACGTTACTCGCTTCGGCAATTCTCATTTAAAAATCTTTCTCTCTTACACTGGTGGCCCGATCACCATTTGATTTTTCATTCTCTCACACCTCCTAAACCAGACACATGGAACCCGCGCTAGATTGTCTGGAATTCGTTCCATGGGACACAGCCATCATTATTTCCTTTGGAAATATAGAGAGGTTATTGTAGAGTTGTTCTGTCTCTAGCCAGGTGGAAAGTGACGGCCACAGTAGCAACAGGTTACACTTATGGCCTAACTCGGAACTAATCACTCCGTAACATATCCGCCTGGCGGCTGCTAACTTCACATCTTCAAACTTCCGTTTGATAGGTCACTGAGATTACTTTTTATATATATAAAAGGGGCATTAAGTCAAAAGAGAAAGCATCACGGTTTGCAGGGTTGTGAACTTCACTGTTGGGGCCATCCATCGGTAGAATTACTCATTTTATCGTGGGTAGTGGGCAAGTTTTTTTGATCATTAAATATAAGCACCTTCGCTAACGATGGGGTCAAACTGCCCAAATACTAATCAAGCAAACTCCGAGTGGACTCCAAGTAAACTCAGCGATCAACTGTTCTTGAACTGTGAGCTCAGGAAAGACGGAATGGAGCCCAGCCTTTCCAATTAACCCAGCCACCACGTCTCACTCTGCCAGCTTTCACACCCTCTATTTTAGCACGGGAACCACTTCAGAAAGTGCAGCAATGGCCAGCACTAGGGTGGCTTTAGTAAGGAAATGAATTAAGGTGCTCGGTAAAGGCTCAACATAACTTTAAGCAATTGTGTTATTGTTGCTTAAACACAACTTTAAGAATTGTTTAAGCAATTTTGCTGACAGTTTAAACGCTCACTGTGGCACTAGGATTCCATCTTGAATTTCTGGTTGCGTCGTTTTTCTCTCGACTAATTCAGAATTTATTTCTTAAATCCAAAGTTGTAATGATTGATGGTGGGTAATCAGAATATTTCGCTGTCTGTTATTGAATCTGAGCTGGTCCAGCAAAAAACTGCATCTGTTTCAGAAACCTGTCTAGTCTCCAGCTTTGAGTTGCTCTTCAAGGTGGCCAACATTTACTACTCTAGGGCTCCATAAAGGAACAGATTAGAAAATATATTGCCACTAACTAAAAACATAGCACATAATGTATAAAGATATCTTGCTATGTTTGTTTGTCCAGTTTATCTGTACGTTTGGGGGTTGTATGAATTATTTGTTATGCATATTCCTGTTTTATATCTATATGGGTTTAAAAGTACCTCCTGTGCAATACGTATATGGGATATGCATGCATCACTATAACAATGTCTGGGGTATTCTATGTGGCTATTATTACTCATAGATTCATAGATAATAAGCTCAGGGTACATGTTCCTTGAGACCTCAGGGATTGGTATTGATCAATTCAAGAGGCTGAAGTGGTACTTTACAGATTTTTAATTCTTTTCTGTGCCCTGAGCTTCTCTCCTCTGAAAGAAGATCACACAGTTAGGAGGAATTAGTGGGGGTGGGGGAAAGTGAAGTGGGATCATGGTTCTCCATTCACCATGGACATGGAACAGGTTTAATGAACCAACTGTTTTGTTCCTGCCTGCCATTTTACTTGTTTGTTTGTTTAGTAGGGTTTGATTATGTACCGTCTGTGTTTATATCATACCGATATATGTGTCTGGGTATGTGTGTTTGTCCATTGTATCTGTGCATATGTATACAATGCACATGAATGTCTCTTTACAAAGAGCTACATTTCAGAAAATATGGTCTTTCATATGCAAATAGAGAAATAGTTGGAAATTATCCGCAGTTCAGGCAGCAGAGTTATTGGGGAGAAAGGATGAGAATTGTTCCAACACTGTACTTTGGGAATTTAACCTTTATGTCCACTTCTTATTCCTCTTGCTTTTTTTCTGGTTCCCTCTTTAACGTGACTTCCATGTTCTCCTTTTTCAAAGTCATTTTTTCCCCGTATCTGTTGTAGGCCAACAATGAGCAATTAACACCATTTTCTGGAATAAAACAGAGCGCTCAGCCGTTGTTCTTTCTCTATTTCCACCATCCCTCAGTCCAAATCATGCATTCAACCTTTTCAAAGTCCCATAGTGCCCAACATACAGCTCACTGCACAGCTCCATCTGTCCTGCCTTGGTGAGCAGCAAGCTGCCCACATATTCCACCCTTACCCATATTTACATACAGCACCTTCTGACTGAAGCCCCAGTGCAGTTGCCATTACCGAACAGTGACTTTCATGATGGGCAGATACTAACTCCAGAATACCATCCAGTTCCTGAAGTTGCATCCTGAACTGTGAGGTCCTGCGGAGCTTTGATATCAACTAAGCCATTCTCCAGGAGGACCTGTTTATCAGAACTCTTTGAATGTTTGTAAAATACATATCAATACCTATTAAAATAATCATATTTTAAACCTATTTAAAAACCTTAAACATATTTAAAAAATAATATTAAAATATAAATTAAACCCACAAGACAACATTTAAATATATTTGTTAACTTAATTCATTCAAAAGTGTAAATGACTTGACATTTGTTTCTCTCAGAAACATTACTGTCCATTGAAATGAAAGGAGTCACTGAATCTGTGCCAGGTCTGGTTCTGGTCATCCTAAATCTGCTGCTCACCACCCCACTTCTCTCCATCTTCCTAAAATAAAGGGATTGTCAGCCTTCGAGTTTAAATAACCCTTGCACTAAATCAAAGAAACATGAGAAAAGAAAACTTATCTTTATCTATATATTTTCCATCTGCACCTCTGACAAGTTAGGGTATAAGGAAAAGCTTTGAGTAATTTAAAGATTTTTTGGCAATGTTTGGTTATTTCAATTCTCAATGGTCAAAAAAATGGTCACTGATAAATCTTTCATCATTTTTTTAGTAAAACATTGTATTCAATGGCTTGAATATCTTGATAATTTAAGATTGTTTAAAGAAAGCATAAAAGTGTGTGATCCAATAAAAATGGGCATTGGAAGAGCGCATAGATAGGAAATGCATGCAGATTAAAGTTTGGATATAGTATGGCTCTGTGTCTGTATTTTTATTCGAATGTGTGTATGCATGCATCTTATACCTGCACATGTGAAAATGTATGTGTTAAATCATCTATATGTGCATCTATATGTGCCCATACATTTCCCTTGACATTATACATGGATGGTGAATCAGAGAATGTAATCTATTACTTCACTTCACAGTTTATGTTCTGCTGTTTTCTGCTATGGATCTCTTCTTTTTACCTCTAACTCTCTGCCCTTCACTTACTCTCTACAGCTACCATTTTATCTCTTTCTTTAATTTTTATTTGTTTTATTTTAATTTCTTAACACTTCATCATTGTTTTTTTCCTTTCAGAAAGGAGGTGTTAGATGTTGTGCAGTATTATGATGGGGAAATGAACTACTAATTGCCACAGCTTCTGGTGACTTTGGAAAGAAGATACATCTCCCTTGGGGCCTCCTTGCACTGGTGTGCTTACCCCATCTCTTTACATTCGACTGATTCCCATTCCCTTCCCCAATCCGATCACTATCCCATCTCATGTCCATTGATTCTGCTACCTCTTGCCCTTTGAACTCCCCACTGAAACTCATTTTCATTTCCTCTACTGTCACCCTTAAACCCACTCCAATAATTCTCAGTTGTGTCACTTGCTCTGCTCAATGGCAGATCCTGGGTGCCCAGAAACCATGGCACCTACACCACCAACTTCTCCCACACTCCCAACCTCACCAGACCCTGCTGCCCCACCGCACTTCCTCTCTGTTCCAAAACTTTCTCTCTGTTTTCATGAAAATATTTTGTTTACTTCACTAGTCAAATTCATTTTGTTTTAGACCAGTCAGGCTGAATAAAATGTCCTGTCTTTTGCTTTTGCCACTGCCTTCTCATTGTCTCACGTGAGTCAGCAATTGAAATATTTGCAGTTTCTCATTGCCAATTAAGCAAGAGAGTTTCCAGTAGCATCAAAATTCTTCTTGAAAATGAGTAAAAGGAAGTAAAAGTAAACAGTCTCTTCCATCTTTTGAGCTGATAGATTTTCCAAAAAACTCTATACATATCAAAAGCTCCAATGCATGAACTATCCATAGATTATTACCACTTACATACTCCATTCTAAAAATACATACTGATATGCAACGGCTGCATTACAGGTGTGTAAATAACTAAGATGACACATCTGGAAATTGTAGGTCTGTGGAGAGAAAAGTTAACTTTTCAAGTTCACCACCTTCCATCAGAAGTAGGAAATATGAGAAATAAACAGATTCTAAGATGCTACTTGAATGCAACTTTCCTAAAGCTGTTTATTCCAATGAAAAGTCATCCAGCTGAAACATTCTTCTCATCTCTCCACAGAAGCTGGCTGAGTTAGTGAATACTTCTAGTATTTTAGTGTTTTATTTCAGATTTCTATTGTCACCAGTATCTTGCCCTGGTATTTGTATGTACATGTGGGAGTGTATTGTGGGTCCGCTGCATTTATGTTACGGTTTATCATGTACATATGTAGATCGATTTGTTTATGCTCCAGAGTGTTTTACCACAGTCCCCATCGCCCATCATTGCTTCAATTGTTGGCACAAATTTCTGAATGTCTAAATTTAAATATGGATAATTTCTTCCCATCCGGTGATCATATCTATTTGTATATAATTGAGTGTACTTAGTGCTACAAAGTATTTCTTTGTGTTCGGCAATGTAGCGGCCTTTTAAGTTTATTAAATAGGTAAGGTTATATGTTAGCCTCGTCTTCCGCTATATTAACGGTGAAAACACGTTTTTTGTACATTACGTGCATTTATTGTTGGATTTAATGAAATTTAAAAACGATTAGCAATTATGAAACACTTCAACTATTGAAGGGACAGTGAGGGATCTTATCCCCATCAAAAACAAGTTCGATTTTGTTCAGGCATAATGGAATGTCTTGTACCGTCAACGCTTGTGATGTGGTCGGGAGGCAATTGGTATAGAAAGTGTTTGTTCATAGTTGGGTCTGGGACGTGCGCCACTATTTCACAAACTGACAAAATAACTTTGTATTGACACTACTTAAACCTGAAGGCGCTACCTACACAAGGCCTGAACTGGGATCTGAGTTGTCTGAAATTAGCAATTAGTAATCATTGTTTGGCAACTTCTCGATGTTTTTTTTTGCCGGAGTGAGGAACTTATCAACATAAGGGAACACGGCCAGTGAATCTGGCCAGATATGTGCCCAGGAAAGTTTATTGGAATGTAAAAATGTTTGAAATTTATAATTACAGGGAACTGGAATACCTGCGAGGAGGGTTTGCATTTGAGGAGACTCAATGGGATCTCAGGCGGGAGAAATGTTCAATTGTTTGGAGAAGTCTTCGGAATTACCCCATAACATGATATAAGTTCTAAGGTGTATGGTGCACAAACTCTGTGTAGTAGCTACTTGATGCCTAAGTGTCTGGGGTCTACTCTGCCCAGATTTGTTTAACTGTGAATTACCCCGAGAATTCCTGTCCGAAGTTCTATGTTTCTTCAGCTTCTGTCTTCCAGGGACACAATAGTGACCGATCAATATATGTATTTTCAAAAAACGGAGGACCTGCTCATTTTTAGCACACCTCCAGGAATAAATTCTTCACCTGTTTATTTCTCCTACACCAATCCCACCTCCCAAAAAAAATTTGCTTCCAGAATTTAGTCAGAATTGGCAGAGAAGGGACACTGGGTCGCCCGGATCTGCCAACCGCTGTAACCCTTTCACTCGGTATCTTTTTGATCATTACAAATACATCTCCCATATTCGTTAACGTCGGCGACGTCTGAACTGATTGTCAGTGTGGGATTGCTTGTATAATTATTTCATACCCAGCGTTAAAAGCAAAATGAAACTTCCCAATGAAAGCACCCCAGTGCCCGTGAAAACACAGGTCGCAAAGACAAACGAAAGACAGACGGCAGTCTAGACAAATCCAGAAACCCGTCAAAAAATAAGCGGGGCAGTAAGTGCGTTAGTAAAAAGATTATTTGCTGGCAAGAAATATTCTAACAGAGTCAACTATTTGTTGACATCACACGTTTGGGATTCACGTAATTTGAAGATTTTTGACATGTTGTTTCAAATCACTCATTGAAATTAGACCGCAACTTTCTGATGAAATGGAGAGCGAATCCTTTCTGGGTCGCCAAGGTGGGACACGTAAACCATCAGACTTGGAACAGCACCGTCGGGGGTGATTCGGCCTCTCCTGCGTATTGAGAACGAATAAATGACAATAACTGTAGTATAAATGATTTAAGAATGCAGGCTCAAGATTTTGTCTTTGTTTCTGACTGAGAACGAATGTCTTAAAACGAATAATTCCTTAGTTGGACTGTTTTTAACCAACTCTCATCTTGTCCAGGTCTCTGGCTCTGGGGCATCAGTACTCGTCTCTCGGTTCCCAACCCATTCTGTGCGGTAGCATCCCGGGTCTAGTCCCAAAGCAACTCCGCTTCTGCAGGAACTACATCGAGATCATGCCCAGTGTGGCCGAGGGAGTGAAGATCGGAATCCAGGAGTGTCAACATCAATTCCGGGGCAGGAGATGGAACTGTACCACGGTCAATGACAACCTGGCGATCTTCGGGCCAGTTCTGGATAAAGGTATTTCAGTCTGACACCCCAGGCGAGATCAGAATTGACAGAACATTAACACACCTTCCAGTCAGGGGAGGGAGGGGCGATTGAAAAGCAAGCAAGAAAGACTCTTGGAGAAATGCTAACACAATGAAACCAAACAAAATACACTTACTGAATTGCTCCAAATAAAATCAACCTATTGGCTCAGTGAAATCGTGGTTAGAATAAGCCTGCTCTCTTTAAGACTGACTTCACAGTTTGATGAAGCCATCAAACTACATGTATTTCAAATAGCAAGCATTATAGGGAATGTTAGACTGTTTTCAGTTGTATCATTGTACAGTTGTAGCACTGTTATAGGAATAAGAATTATAGACTAATTAGTGCCTGTAAACTGAGGAAAATGATTGAGTCCTGAGAAGTTTGTGCCATGGCCATTCTGGAACCAGAGGAAATTTGCATCACATTTGATCCTTGGTATCAATTTCAATTAAACAATTCAATGTTCTCTGTGATTAAAACAAATTATGTGTGTTTGCATTGAAATTAGAATTTGTTGGGTTAGTGTCAATGATAAGGATGATTTGATTGCAAAATTGGGTGCGACATTTTCCTCATGTCCAATTTCAAAGCCTCTATTGGCCCATTGCTATTCCATCCATGGCCCAGAATTTGCCAGGGAAATAAAGAGAAGTTTAAGAATCTTTTCCATCTGTCGTGGGGAAGGAACACCTGGTGAATTGTGAATTCCCACAAATTGCCAGAGGACTTGTGCCAAGAATTCCCAAAATCTAGAATTCAGAGTCAGGTCGACTTCCCTGTGAGTGTCAAGAAATTATTCTTTCTTTTTGCAGTTAAAATGGTGAGATCAATCTTCAGAAAGTTGAGGCAATTTTCTAACCTTGATGAGATTTTGTTGTCTTGCCGCTGAACCTCAGAGAACCATA
This sequence comes from Pristis pectinata, assembly GCF_009764475.1. Classification (NCBI taxonomy): domain Eukaryota; kingdom Metazoa; phylum Chordata; class Chondrichthyes; order Rhinopristiformes; family Pristidae; genus Pristis; species Pristis pectinata. Next base: position 27,630,498 of record NC_067429.1, on the reverse strand, counting down.
AAGTGAACAAACAAAACAAGTCCCACTCCTGCAAGTAGTGGCCTTCCCGGTGTTTCTTATAAATGTAAAATTTAATATTTTCCTTACTTTCCTTTTTCTATTTTAATCCAACCTTTCCCACTTTATTACGTCTTCTTTGGCTAACTTGACTCTTAATTCACCATGTTTCCTTCTCCATTATCTGCCTTTGTCTCCCCAGTCTAAGAAACCTATTGCTTCATTGGAGTCAGACTGCTGTGCACATCATTCACTAAGGTCCCCCATTGCGTTCTTATCTTCAATGCTCCTTTATCTCAAATTTTACCATCTTTCTGTGTAATATTGATTAACTTAAGGGTGGGAGCACATTGTTAATAGGGCAAACCCTGGGATATCCCACTCCAGCAATCTCTGGTACAGTCCTTCTGTGGTTATATGGTGATGGGGCTAAATCAAAACTGGCGTCAGAATCTCCACTACAGCCACAAGTTTTTGGTGTGTGCCAGTTACCAAACACAATTAAATCCTTACAGGGACATACACCTAGTTTCTCAAATCATTTTAGGTTCCATTGAATCTGTGTGATGGCATTTATGTTCATTGTAAAATGGTGCTAATTTCTTTTTGCTGGCATGTTCATCACTAGGATGGAAAGAATTCTCTTTTGGAGGTCAGCAAAGAATATTGTCATATATCCGAGGGTATCAGCAGTGGAATCACTGGATAAGCAAGGTCCAATGTGTATCTAGTTGGTCTTCTGCCATCCTGGTAATTGCATGATACAACAATAATGGAAGAGTTGACTAATCATAGTAATTAATCTCTAGCAACTCGTCTACAACAGACACAGACATGAGGTGAGGAGAACTCCCAGTGGTGGTGCATTGTGGAACTTATATGCCCATAGTCACCTGCTCCTCCCAACCAAGCTACATTTACCATATGTTACGTCTTGGATTACTCATACACCATACCCAAAAATGTTACTTTCAAAGAGAAAGCTATCTAATTTGCATTTGAATGACCAGCATAAGGTACACTTGACCCTACAGGGAGCCTGTTCTGTAGATTGACTGCTTACTCAATAACATAATGAAAGTATTGGTCCAGATAATATTGCAGCAGTTTTTATAGCAGGTTTGTCATTAGAAAGTAGTTGTAGCAGGGTTAAAGCTTACTTGGATTGCAACTTTGCTTGAGGATTAAGCCTTGTTCTCCAAAGCTTCTAATTTACTAACCTCATCTGTTTTCAAATCCTTTCATAGCCTTGTCCTTCTCTAATCCTCTAAATCCCCCAGCCCAACAACCCTTTAAAACCTTTGATTTTAACCATATTTAAATACTTGCTCATCTTCCATTCCTCCACCCACCATTGGTAACTGTGCTTCAACCCATCTTGGTTCTAAGCTCAAAAAAATCCATCCATTTACACATTCCCCCTTCCTCCTGCAGGATCGTAGTTACACCTACCTCTAACCAAGTAATTAGTCACTCAACCAACCCAATGTCATCTTCTTTGGCTCAGTGTTAGTTTGTGGATTATTACAGTTCTGTGAGCTGCCTTTAAGTATGTTCCTTCATTGAACCCACTACATAAAGGCAAGTAGAGTAGAAAGAACATTGTGTTGCTGGAAATCAGAAATACTCAAGCACCACACACAGAGGGAGAAACAGAATTAAGGTATCAAACTGAATTTTTATTAGAGCACACAATTGCAAATTGGAGTTGAATTGAACATTGTTCCATGGTTGCCTGAATCATAGTGCTGTTTGGAGCTACAGTAAGTAGAAACCACCCCCACATTCAGGCCTAAGAGTTATCTGAGATTTAGGGCAAGGATTATAATTGAGAAGAGGATGAGTATGACTCATTCAAGAATGCTACTTCATTTGCAGTGCTTTTTCTATTTGTAAATTGAGGATTCTTAGCAGAGAGGAGTAGAAACACACTTACTTTCTCTCTCAGCATTATGAGCTTACTACTGCACCCAAGGGCCATTTTTGTTATTCAGACTTGGAAAAGCAATTAGGATAGACCATAATTGAGATTTAAATGGAAATTGATGCATTTTGTTTTAATTTTTAAAAATCTAGTTTAGTTTCACAATTAGAATAAGTAAAAATTCAGTTCAATTTACTTCTGGAAATTATTGAAGTAGTAATTACAGATTAATGAAATTGAGTTTTTAAAAATTAAAATGTTATTTCTAGATCAAGGTTACAGAAAACAATTGAAGTTATTTATTTTCATGATGGTAATTTTGCTCAGCTGTAAAAAGACAATGTGTTAAAGTTTGGGGCTTGAAGACTTGTTTAAGGTTCTTTAGTTTTAAAATTGAACAAGCCATTAGAAGAGACAATTTCCATAATACTGGATGCTATCATAATTGCAAAAAACAAGAAAGCAAATTAAATAAAAAATATTGTTGTTTGCTGGCACTGGGCCTACAGACGGAAGCTGAAAGAGCAATGTAAGGAAGGTCAAGTGAAAGTCTGGGATTGTGGAAGAGGATAAGGTTGTGTTGGAAAAATTGCAATTGGACTTAACCTCAACAAAGTACTTGAGAAAGAATGTAGAAAATGTGTACAAAATGCCCACATGCAGGTATGAAGAGTGCCTAAGGCTTTACAGGATCATATATAGCAATATACAGAGTTGGTAGTTTTGCGTACTGTGCAGCTTTTCATAAAATATATGTTTTTGGATGGTTTATGTTTTTATGTTTGGTTTATGTATGGTACTCTATTTTATATACTTATAATACTGTCTAGGCTTTCATGAGTGAAAGTTTGGATTGATAACAAATTGTTTCAAAGAAAGTGTAAACACATTATATAATGACTAATTATGGTATTACCATACGATCAATTATAGAGAAGGACAACAGTCACATATTATGTCAGCCATGCTCTCTGTTGCCTCTTTTGCAGTCTCTGGTGTTAAAACCACACACATTAGATTATTAACATTTACTTATATTAGATAAAATTACATAAAATTTACTGCATGTGACCTTCTTTCCATACCGCTTCCTCTCAACTTGCCATCATAACCTTTCTCTCTCATCTATTTCTCCAGTTTCCCCTTATAGGCATCACTGCCATTCTCCACGATCAGTCAGTGTGGTTAACACACAGCTTTTCAGAATATCTCAATGCATCTTCTGTAACAGTATTAATTTGCAGTAATATTATAGATAATAGTAACAGGCCAGCTCATAATATTACACTGCATTGGTTTATAAAGGCAGTGACACACTTTGTTTTAGATATCAACCCCCTGCTAGAATATATTACAATGTGATAAGTATTTATATTTGCACAATTTACCTGCAAAAAAGACCATATTGCGTTGATTGATAAAATATTCTATAGGTTTGGAGGTTCAAGATGAACATATAAAAATGGAATTTATTTAATGCCATATCACCCGAATGAACTAGATTGAAAACAATAATATATAATTCTCATCACAATGTAAAGACTAAAGAATAATTATCTCCAGTTCCTTGTGTCATTAATTATTTATATTTTAAAATCTAAGATAAGGTTTCTTTATTAGTCACATGTACATCAAAACACACAGTGAAATGCATCTTTTGCGTAGAATGTTCTGGGGGCAGCCCGCAAGTGTCGCCACGCTTCCAGCGCCAACATAGCATTTTGAATATTTAGTTCAGTGGGTACTAGTCATGCTATATTAGCTATGGCACAATGGTGGCATTCTTACCACTGAGCTATAAGATCATGACATTATAGTCCCCTTCCAGAGACTTATATATCAATAAATCCATTATTCCCAAGCAGTACTGAGTGAGGTATCCAATGTTCGAAATGTTGTCTTTTAAGTGAGATTCAGATGATTGTGGGAATCCCAAGGTAAAGTCAAAGTTAAAGTCAAGTTTATTGTCATGTGCACAAGTACATGTGTGCACAGGTGCAATGAAAAACCTACTTGCAGCAGCATCACAGGCACATAGCATCATAAAGCAGCATTCACAAGAAAAACATAAACATAAATTATCCACAATTTTTACAAGAAAGAACACAATTAGGTATGTCTTTGAAGAAGAGGAGGGGAGTTTTTCCTCATGACCTAATCAATAATCATCAAACACTAACATAAATAATCTGGTTATTATCACATTGTTTTGTATGGGGCATTGTGATGTGCAGACTGATTGCTGCATTTCTAGTATTAGGATAGTGGCTTCACTTCAAAATCATATCATTAATGTTGGGATGTTATAAGAGTTTCTACATAAGCTCAAGTCTTTCTTTCAAAACAGATCCAACACTCCCTCATGTTCTTAGACAGTACGTTGCATTGAGTAAACAAACCTGCACATCAACATAAACACAGTATAAGGTTACGTGGATAAAATACTGTATATCCGCATAGATTTATCAGCTAGACTCATATAAAGTACACGTGGTATTGTAAAGTATGAGGCTTGTCAAACAAACAGAATAGGTTTGAACAAAAGGGACTTTTGAAAACACCGAAGGGAGAGTAATTTGAAAATCAGTGTATGATTCACTTTGCAGGCGGCATTCCAAACAAAGCAAAGGAACTGCAGAGAGTTGAAATAATGGGAGAAAAGATTGGAACATGCAAGAGAAAAGTTTTGGGTGGGGACCTATATCAGAACTTTTATCTCCAAAATTGGTGAGCTGTATACATAAAAGGAAAACAATCTCTAGGGTAATAATCAGCTGATAGATCATAGCAACAGACCCTATCTAGTTATATTGTTAAAAGCACTTTGGTCTCCACACACCTGACTGCCCCAGATGAGTTTACTAATTATCACCACATTTCTTTCATTGCTTGGCTCCTTACCAAAATATGTGTCAGCTCTAGGAACATCCCACTAACTGACAGCTCCCAATCCATCTGCCTCTGCATATTGCAAATCTCCTACATCTTCAGCTGCCTAAGGCCATTTTTGCTGAAATTGATATGCAGAGAACATGAGATGAACTGGTGACTTCTTGCAGACAGATCAACAAGTAATAAATATATTACTGTTTTAAAAAGTTGCTTTGAAGATTATTATTTATGGCTCAGTGGTAATTTTCTTAGCCTGTAAGTCAGGCCATGGGTTAAAATCCCACCCAAGCGCAAAATCTGGACTAATGGTATAGAACTGCAGAAGTGTTGCATTCTTGGCGTGCCATCGATGGGATGAAACATTTGATCCAGGTTCTCTCAGATGAACATAAAAGATACCATGCAGACATTCTGGAAAGGAACAGAGGAATTTCTCTGATGTGCCACACAATATTCATCTCCCAACCAGCATTGCTAAAGAAAACTCAGATTGTCTAGTCCTTCTAACATTGCTGGCCACAGTGACAGTACTTCAGCAAGTTCTTCATTAGCTATAATAAGCTCTGGAATCTCCAAAGGTCTTGAATGGTACTACATAAATTCACACCTTTCCTTCCCATAATAAAGTGACTTCCCTGACCTGTTGCGAAGTGTAGAACTGAGCCATTTGCGCATCATAGACCCCAGGTTCAATTACAATTCATGCGGAGTATTTGGGTCCTGCCAGTTCTTCGCTCAGGAGAGATTGGGCTGGAGACACAAGAGGTTGCAGATGCTGGAATCTGGAGCAATAAACAAATTGCTGGAGGAACTCAACGGGTCAAGCAGCATCTGTGAAGGGCAATGGACAGTCAATGTTTCAAGTTGAGACCCTTCATCTGGATTGGCCTAAATCTGAGATTGGGTGAAATGGTGCTGGCTGTTGCTAGGATTCAGCTGCTCTTGGGTAGTAAGTTCCAGACGTTTGAGAACCTGTTACAAGTCTAGAGAGTGATGAATGCTGGTATGGATTACTGGATTTTATATTACGATTTGTTGTGTAAAATTAAAAATATAGTAGTCTAAAACATGGATTCATATACAGTTCTAATTTTATCTATTACTACACTTAGTGGGGTGTATAAACATGTTGACTGTGAGGTAAAGCCGTGGGAAACTAATTACAAGTGCTTAAAGAATTTAGATGAGGTTTCTTCCTCTGCTACTTGAATAAAAACATTGATCCCTTTATTTTAAGTATGTTAACGCCTCTGTTAAAACTGGAGGCAGAAATCTCATACACACCTTTGTAACTCCCACATTGTAGCATTAAGATCACGTGATATGCTTTTGGTTAATAATTTATTAGTTTTTGGAATACACCTCAATTCATGCAATACCAATCTGGTTTCTGAAACATGTTTTTGAGTTGTTAACTCTGTGGATTTATACTGCTCAAATTGGCTGTATTATGCAACAACAGTCTTTTTGACTGAGTGCTCCCAGCATGAAGCCCCAGTGCCTATGCAGCAGTCTCATATCAACTGGATGAATGGGAAATCATAGGGAGCTCATCCATGGTGTTACTATAGATTTTCCTGGTGAATGATGCTCCCAGTCAGAGGCATACATTCCAAATGCAGCCCCTCTGCACACTCATTATAATTTAAAACTTGTTTGCCCATGTACTATTGGTGAGGGAAGAGAGCTGCTACTGAGCCAGAAATGACACCCTTTAAAATAACTTTAAAAGCAGTAATGCATTTATTGCTGTTTGATGGCATCTTGCAGTGCATTGGCAACCAGTGAGTCTTTAGTGCTGACTTTCCATTCTTTCCCACCTGTCCATTAGTAACTTTCTTGTTTTTTTTTGTCTTCCTTTGCATTCAGTCTTTTATCATATCATTTTCTCAGAAATTGGTATAATCGAACTATCATTTATTGACTTTTTTGCCCCTATTTTCAGGACTGATGATATCTTATGCTTAGCTTTTTATTTCTCTGTATTTTAAATTAACCCTGATACCACCTAGATCTTTCTTCTCTGATACTTAAGGAAACTGTTGGTTCTAGAGGGTTTAAACTGTTGAACCTAATGTACTTAACCAGGAGATGACCATTTTGTTGAACACTGAGGTTTCTCCATTGGTAAACTAGCCATGGCAGAAGGAATGAAGCAATGAGATTCCCCCTTTCTCTTAAGTCCAGAATCTACTGTCCACGATCCACATTGAACAACCCTGCACAAAGCTTCTTACCTCATTCAATGGAGTTATATGGATGCCTTGGATGGGAAACTGAAATACTGTTGTGTTTGGACCTTGGGTGTTTTGTGGCAGTGTTGAAGACACATGGAGATTCAAAGCAGATTTCAGAAATCCTCACCCACTACAATGAAAAAATTAATTACACGATATTCAGAACTTTCTGATCCAAGCCCATTGGGGTGTGGGTGCCAGGAACATTACCCTACGAGGAGATCTTAAACAGACTGGGCTCATACGGTCTAGAGCTTAGAAGAATGAGAGATGAGGTCATTGAAATGAAAAAGTTCACAAGGGCTCAAGGGGGTGAATGCTGGGATGACTTTTCCCTGGCTGGGGTTTCTAGAACCAGTCACAAAATAAAGGGGTTAAGGACAGGATTTATATGAAAAAATTCTTCATCCTGGGGGTAGTTAGCCTTTAGAATTATCAACCCAAGTTGGCTGTGGAGGGTCAGTCACTGAGTATATTCAAAACAGAGACTGATAGATTTTTGGATAGTGAGAAAACCAAGGGAAATAGGGTTGGTGCAGAGAAGCAGTGCTGAGGTAAAAGGTTAGCCATGATCTTATTAAGATTAGGAGCAGGTGCAAGGGGCAGAATGGTCTAATCCTGCTTTAGTTTTTTATGTTCTTTGGACAAGGACATAAGCTCAATACATCTGCCCTTAGCTGTAAAACTTCTCCAATTTCCAGCACAAACAGCTTTCACTTTCAGTACAGAATTTACCAAGAATAATATAGCACACTGTGGCCTAGAAATTTGATTGTACAGTTCTGTTTATTTCAGTACTATGCCATTAATAATGCATTATGGATGAGTTGTAACGCAGTAATGACCATTTCCTGGTCTTCCCAGCATGAGTCATACTTGTGCAGCTGATTCAGGATCTGATGTACATCAAATGAGTTTTGAAGCACTTGGGGTGGTTGGTGCTTGTCCTGGGAATAACCAAAACTGGGCATTGTCGGTCTTGTTTTTATTGTGATGCAGTAGCCTGCGACCCCAATAAGGTATGTTATGGGCTTAGAAGGGTTGGGATGCAAGAAGAGTTGGGGCATAGCAGGTAGGCCAAGGATAGCTAACAACAGAGCAAGGAAAACATTGGACAAAAAAAGACAATGGTATTGGTATTGGTTTATTATTGTCATGTGTACCAAGGTACAGCGAAAAACTTGTGCTGCGTACCGATCATACAGGTCAGTTCATTACACAGTGCAGTTACATTGGGTTAGTACAGAGTGCATTGACGTAGTAGAATGATTATAGTAAGGGTAATGAGTAGATCTGTAGAGAGCAGCTTGCAAAGAGTCGCCACGCTCCGGCGCCAACTTGTAACTTCATAAACTCAAGCCTCCATTTGTAGTTGTACAAATGATGACACAGTTTCATCATCATTTAATCAGAGAGTTGTATGCTACATTTTTATATATGGTTGCAGAAGAGGGGTTGTTTGGTGAAGGGTTGCACTTTAAGTGGTTTCTTCATTTGTCTGTTACCAATCCCAGAAATCTGTAGCATCCTTTCTTTCACTTTTTTTTCTTTTTATTTATTTAAAACTTTCTTTGATTACCCAGTAAACAGATAGGTACTACACTAGCTAACTGACTTTTCACCTCTACCTTTGTATTTGCAACGTTTCTTAACATTTGATCATTGCTCCTAATGCCTGTCCTGTGGTTGGCATCTTTTTATACATTCTTCTTTAAAGCTTCATTAAAGTTGCCGTAATGTAAGTTTTTGTTGTCGAGGGTGATGTCAGGGAATAGAGCACTTGCACTGTTTTCAAGATTCTAGATTTGAATGCAGTCTAGAATGAAGGGTTAAAATTTCTTTGTCTGCCAGCTGGTTGGAGACTATTCAAGTTTGTAGCAGGCATAGTTCATTTTCTACAACAATGTCAAACATGTCTCTTATTCATACTGAGTTACTGACCCCACTCAGCAGAACCAAAATGGTCATATTTTAGGGAAATTATAACTGAGGCCCTGTGTAGATTTCATTGACTGACTGCGGTCAAATTATATTTCTGAGATTGAACCAAGAGAAATTTATTCTCCACCTAATTTTTCCATGGTAGTTCTTGACGCTGACATGGGCTGTTTACAATAACCAAATGACAAAAATGACCACCTCTCAGATATTGAATCATCTAGGAGCTGGGAGTGAGCTACCATTGATCAGAAACTTATGTGGACCAAAGCTAAGTTTATAACGTGACTGTGAGAGTGGGTGAGGGGGAAGGTATCCTGCAACAAGTAACTAACCTTCTGATTCCCCAAAGCATTTATAAAAACACAAGTCAGGACCGTGATGGAGAACTCTCCACTTGCTTGGATGAGGGTAGGACCATAGAACCATAGAACACTACAGCACAGAAAACAGGCCATTTGGCTCTTCTAGTCTGTGCCAAAACTTTATTCTGCTAGTCCCATTGACCTGCACCCAGTCCATAACCCTCCCATCCATGTACCTATCTAATTTATTCTTAAAACTTAAGAGTGAGCCCGCACTTACCATGTCAGATGGCAGCCCGTACCAAACTTCCACCACTCTCTGAGTGAAGAAGTTCCCCCTAATGTTCCCCCTAAACCTTTCCCCTTTCACCCTAAAGCCATATCCTCTCGTACTTATCTCTCCTAATCTAGGTGGAAAGAGCCTACTCGCATTTACTCTGTCTATACCCCTCATAATTTTGTAAACCTCTATCAAATCTCCCCTCATTCTTCTGCGCTCCAAGGAATAAAGTCCTAACCTGTTCAATCTTTACCTGTAACTCAACTCCTGAAGACCCGGAAACATTCTAGTAAATCTTCTCTGCACTCTTTCAATCTTACTGCTATCCTTCCTATAGTTAGGTGACCAGCAACACACAAGCAGCTTTGTAGCATCCTGGACAATACAACCTACTTGATTGGAATCAAACCTCCCACTCCCTCTATCACTGACACATTACAGCTGAGTTACATACCATCTACAAAATGCACAGCAGCAACTCACGAAGAGACCTCTACAACACCACCTCCCAAACTCCAGTCTCTGGCACCTAGAAACACAGGAGCAGGAGGCACAAGGAAACACCAACATCTACCAGTATCCCTCCTGGTCCCACAGCATAACCATTTCTTCTCAGTCACATCCTACTTAATGACACCAGGGCATTACCTTCACCACAAGGACAGCAGCAATTCAAGGTAATAGCTCCCTATCACCTTCCCATGGCAAGTAACTGCTGGAATTCCCCTGCCCCTATAAACCACAAATTAATAAAAATAAAGATAATCATTACGTTGTGTGAAATGTGGATTGTGCATGAAAGAAGCAGGAGTAAAGTAAGAATTGTACAATTAACTCTGATGTAAATATCCTTTAATCATAAGATTTTCAGCTGCAGAACCTCTGTGAAGTGTTAAGTTCAAGTCAGTGACTTGTTGATGCCTTACATAGAACATGGAACACAGAACACTACAATACAGTACAGGCCCTTCGGCCCACAATGTTGTGCAGACGTTTTATCCTGCTCTAAGATCTATCTAACCCTCCCGTCCCACATAGCCCCCTATTTTTCTATCAGTCATGTGTCTATCTAAGAGTTTCTTAAATGTCCCTAATGTATCTGCCCCCATAACCTCTGCCGGCAGTACGTTCCACGCACCTACCACTCTCTGTGTAAAAAACTTACCCCTGACATCCTCCTTATACCTTCCTCCAATCACCTTAAATTTATGTCTCCTTGTGTTAGCCATTGTCGCACTGAGAAAAAGTCTCTGACTGTCCACTCGATCTATGCCTCTTATCATCCTGTACACCTCTATCAAGTCGCCTCTCATCCTCCTTCTCTCCAAAGAGAGAAGCCCTAGCTCACTCAACCTATCCTCATTAGACATGGTCTCCAATCCAGGCAGCATCCTGGTAAATCTCCTCTGCACCCTCTCTAAAGCTTCCACATCCTTCCTAAAATAAGGCAACCAGAACTGAACACATTACTCCAAGTGTGGTCTGACCAGAGTTCTATAGAGCTGCCACATCACCTCACGGCTCTTGAACTCAATACGCTGACTAATGAAGGCCAACATTCCATATGCCTTCTTAACAACCCTATCGATCTGCATGGCAACCTTGAGGGATTTATGGACATGGACCCAAGATCCCTCTGTTCCTCCACACTGCTAAGAGTCCTGCCATTAACCTTGTATTCTGCCTTCAAATTCAATCTCCCGAAGTGTATCACTTCACACTTATCCGGGTTGAACTCCATCTGCCATTTCTCAGCCCAGCTCTGCATTCTATCAATATCCTGTGTTAAGCCACACCAATGCCAATGTTGATTGCAGGATCTGCCAAGATCAGCTAGCTTGAGATTGATGTTGTGAGGTAGTGAATTGCTGAGGTACAGATTACAAACATCTTCAAAGCAAATCTGTAACTGTTGTCTCTTTGAGTGTCCCATGCAGTGATCTGAAGGTTTAGGTAATGGGCTTTCAGTTCTCCATGAGATTAAGGAACAGGTATTAAGATATAGATTGTTCAATGTGTGGCTACAGGATATGATATTGAACCATATATGACAGAGAGTTCCTGTTCAATCCTCAACTGATTAACAGCTGAGATGGCAATTAAATCAATGCCATTTGGTTCAAACCCTTGGATTAGGGATGGCTTAAAAAATCAGTCAAGATTCTCCATATTAATCAGTTTATGCAAGTGAAAGGAACAGGAATGTATCACAAATCAGTTCTCTTTCACAATTACATGGCAGAATCAAAATTCAAAACAACTGCAGTTACTAGAAAACTGAAATAAAACAGAAACCGGCTGAAACACTCAGCAGGTCAGGCAGCATCTGTCCAAAGAGAAACAAGACATAACATTTCAGGTTGGGTTTTGGATACTTTGTCAGGTATGTCATGTAAGTTAAAACTCTTTCCATCAGCATATCACGGTCTCAAACTTGGAGTAACATATTTCATACACCACAGCAGCTGTAATGAAGGTATGGTTGCTTCTGCTGTGGTATCATGCCTGAGGTTAATTAATGAGTATAATGCAAGCCAAAGTGAGTTCACACAGAAATCTGATCATCTATAAATAGAGGCAATTTTCACATCATTAGTTTGATCTGGATTCAAAGCTCAGTCCCAGCAGTGTATTCTCCCCTTGTTTTCAGACATAACTGTGTTAAACTTACTGGGCTGATTGTACAAGGTCCGCACACAATTTTTAAAATTTGTTCCTAGGATGCAGTTTTTTACAGCTAAATGACTCTGTAAGCCACTGCAAATGGAACTAACCTTTAGTTGCACATGTAGATCTGATCAGGTGGTCTCCCTTTCCTAATAGAAATCAGGGAACTATTTGCATGTGGTTCTGTCAGCAGTCAGATAGAATTTTCATTAGCAGGGCAGCAAAACTATGCTGATGCTAAAATCCATGAAACAATAATCTAGATTGTTGTTCTCTATCAAGACAGGAAGACTAAGGCCAGTGCAGATAAAAAAAAACATGAAATGCGTACCTCAGAATATTAATGCAACAAAGAGTGTACTTCATTTAACATTGTTGATAATTATTGACCACTTTATTGTTGATACAGTTTTTGCAACAAAGAATTCATGATAATCACCCATTCTTTTGCTTAATTTTGTATGTTAGATATCAGAATGTGGTATCAGCTCCAGATTAATAGTAGATATACATGATAATCCTACTGGAGATGATATTTATTCAGCAAACAAATGGTCCAATATAGGTCTTTTAAACTCATAAATATTGCCAAGATTGTCCATGCTTCAACTTATCTGTTACTAGAACCATTACCCATGATTTTGCTACCTCTGGACTGAACTATTCCAAATGTCTTCCGAACAGCCTCCCATCTCCCACCTTCCTGTGGAAGCCAAGCATATATTGCCTCGGCTGTGAAACACCCTCCTCATGAACCTCTCCATTTCCCTATGTTCTCTAACCCCAATGAGACTTGACTCCAAAGGGAGACCAACCCCAGAGCAGGACTATTCCCACGGGGTCCTATGGGCTAACTGACTCTCTGAAGGAATCTTATACATATTTTGTAGTCATGGAATTTAGTGACAAACCACATGACTGACACTACACATAATACCCTGACCTGTTCCATTCTCATAAATATTTTGTTTCCAAAATTCCTAAATTCCTGAAACTTCTGTTCTTAATGAGATCTCCGATTTTCAGCATTTTGCTGAAACTTGAAGCCCGGAATCAAGGGAACAGTGATGTTTCTTCGTGTATTCAACAAGGTGGAAAACTTTCCTGACAACAAAAAAAGGAAAAATCTAATCTGGCCAAACGCTGTCACATTTGTCTACTCTCAATCACCAGTAAATTCATGGAAAGTGTCATCAAAACATACTAATGCTTATTAACCTGTCAACAGTGCTCAGTTTGTATTCTACCAGGATCAATTAGTTTCAGACCTTTTTCAATCTCAGTCCAAATGGGGACAAAATAGTTTGATTTCAAGGCAGAATTTGATCAGAAGTTGCATCAAATAGCCCCAATACCATTGAAGTCAGTGGGAATTGAAGGAGAACTCTCCAAAGTCTAGAGTCAGACCAATCACATAAAAGGATGATTATATGGTTTGGAAGCTAATTATCAAAACCCTAGGATATCACTGCAGGAGTTCCTCAGGGCAATGATCTTAACTCAATCACATTCAGCTCTCCTCAAATGCTCCTCCCTTCAAAAGGTAAGTTCACTGACACTACCACAGTCTTGTTCCATTACAGTTCCTCAGATAATGAAGACTGTATGTAGCAAAACCAGAATAATATTCAGCCTTGAGCTGATACGCAGCAAGTAACATTCATACCATACAAGTGACAAGTAATTACCACCTCCAGCAAGAGAAAGTCTAATAACCTTCCAGAGACACTCAATGGGATTAGAATCGTCAAATCCACCAAGGTCAATATCCTAGACAACACCACTGATCAACAACCTGACTTAACGTAACTACTTTGATTTAGGTGTTCTGCAGTTTGTGACTCACATCCCAACTATCCACCCTTCTGGGTCAGTGCAGCTCCATCAAGGCATGACAACATGGCAAGCCATGGTGTTTGATTGACACTCTTTCCAGCATCAGTATCTATAAGATGTACTCCAGCAACTTAACAAGATTTATTTAACAGAACTTCCCAGACCTGTGACACTCTCCTCCCTCATGGGGCGTCCACTTTCTTTGTATCCCTTTAAGAAATATACCACTGACTTGAAAATGTTTCAACACTCTGTCACTGTTGCAGAATCAAAATCCTGAAGTTCCCAGCCTAACAGCACTGTGGGAGTACTCTCAGTGCTTCTGAAGACAATTTACCACCCAGCTTCTTGAGAGTGACTAAGGATGGCAATAAATCCTGGCCAGCAACACCCACATTCCCCCATGAACAAAAAAAATCTTTTTTAATCCATAAAAATTCTTGCAATAATTGTTTAATGTAGGTTATGGGGGATAGTTGGAAAGGTTTATGAGTGTGCTTTTAACATGATTCTGCACAATATTATATTGACTGACTAATTGACAGCAACCTTAATTTAAAAATGTTGAGACTTGCATGACGCCTCCAGACTGAAATTCTCTGGCACCCGGCCCATTCATAAAGGTAGAATGTCACTTCGTAAACTAGCTATAACCTCGTGTGTAGGTTCTATATCTTGGCTTAAGCTCGCTCCTTGAATGCACGGCACATTAAGTCACCTCTAAGTGGGTTGTTTTGTTTTATAAATGTGTTTAGAAAAAGTACTGGGACAAAACATATCGCATTTCCTGCTCTTTGCACTACAGTGCACCTCAGCTAAATTGCAGCAGTCAAGGGAGAAACTGTCATTTCTAGCTTTCATGCATTTTATTCTAGAGAACTAGGTATGAGGCTGCACATCCCATTATTAAGAATGATCCATTTTATTTTAACCACGTTTAAGAAACAGTAGCTCTATTTTCATGCACACATCTCCAAAACTGGAAATGCAATGGACTTTCATTCCCTCTGTAACCTAGTGGTATCAGAGGTCATGGCGTTCTGTAACCACTTTCATCTCCCTGTTGCTCCTTATCAATCCTCTCCCTGCCTTGGTTTCCACTGACCTCAGCCAACATCAACTCGCACCTAGTCCCGGATGGGTTGAGCTTTGTAGAATTAGATCCCAAATAGATTCTTAGTTCTCCAGAACCACGTTTTCATCTGGTAATATTTGGGTTAGGTCTGCTCAGAGTGTAACTTGATGGGAATGCTCTAGAGAGGAGAGAGTGCCGGTTCACTTCTCGATCAGATTTTTAATAGAGTGAAAAAACATCTTCCACTTAGGATGGTTTACAGTCCACAGGCCACACATTTGGGGGGTTGGCAATAATTACTCTCACTGTTATATTGGCCTACTCTTTCTATAACAACAATGGGAGTGTTTTACAAGTAATCTCTGGTAGTCTGAGCCACTGTTGCCTGACGACTGAAATACCCTCACATTCAGTGGGATGTTGGCTTCAGTGCTTTGGCCTACATCCTCAACCAGGTCAGTTCATGATCGGTTTATGATGACTGATTGCGCTGAGTTTACAATGCTTGATGGGTTTTATTGAGATCTGGCCCTGGTTCGGGAGGGAAGTTGGGTATATTCCACAGTTTGCATCATCTTCACTCTGAAGTTTGCAAACCTTTAAGAAATATATGAATTTCAAATCAATGAATTAAGTAACCAATTTAAATCAATGACTGAATTAAAGAATTATTCATTCTTAAGAACTGAATGAATAGATTAGTGAATCAGTTTTATAAAATTAAGTTAGAATTCTGCGTAAAATAATAATCTGCACCGTTGAGTCAGGAACTGTGCATTCACCTTCCCAGTTTAAAATGTTTATTCATTTTCAACTTTAGAATCTCTCTGTTTTGGTTTGAGCCCCGTGGTTCTGTCCCCTCTCCCTTTTCTCTTCAGAGATTCAGTAGGTTTTGAAATTTCTCGCTCTTCAATCACATTGGAGAGGGGAGGGGAGGGGGTGGGTGGGTGAGGAGAGAGCACTGAGATTAGAGAGGAGTGTGTGTGCGTGTCGTGGCCACAGCCACCTTCACCCTGATCCATACCGCCCCTCCACCCAGCCTCCCCGCACCAGGTCAGCAGACCCGACAAGATGTTACGGCCTGGTTCTGCCATTACTGCCACTTAAATTATATTTTTAAACCATACCTCCTTTAAAAAAAACACATTATTTGCTTCTGAGTTGAAATGCTCAGGATCAGTTTTGATGCTTCATGAGCTAAAGGGATTAAAAAGAGCAAAATAAGCTTATACTGAGAAAAAGAGTTAAGCTTCTACCCCACTGCGAGAGAGGGCAAACTATATCAGCGCGAACTAGTGATTAGGGCCATAGCTGCGCCATTCACACGCCCTTTAGTCATTTTGATGAAAGTGTTTCAATAGGGATTTCCTAGTCTATCCCACCCGATTGGGGACACACTAGAATTAAGAATAGTTGGCTGTTGCTACGATTTGTCAGGGAATGCCAGAACTCTGCAGTGGGTAACGTTGCCTGAAGTAACTCTCTCTATTGTATTAATAATACAGTGTGACACCGAGCTAACAAAGGCAGATTCAGACACTCAGCAGGTAATGCAGCTCATTTTCCAGGCAAGAGAGTCAGCCTCTGTCCTGAGCTGTCACAGGACATTCCCACACCTCCAACATTACTCTCTCACACTTACTCTCTCATACTTAATCCTAGGACCATCCCACACCTTCATCACCACTCACAGTCACTCTCAAACTGTCCCAGGACATTCTGATTGTGTCTTGTAGGTTATTATCCATTGGTCTTGTACTTTTGGTGGGTTATTCGTTCACAATCACTTTAGTAACATGCTCCTTGTTCTATTCCTGGCATATGTGCATTGCTATGTATTTAACATTACCCTTTCATCCCAACACTTGTATCTTTGCATCACCATGCTTCTCTCATTTAGAGCCAAGGGTTAAACAGGAATATATCATTGTTTGTTTTCAGGACACTGGGAAGCATCACACACATCCACTTATCCTGTGGACATTAAAACCCAACCATGCCTTTATGTTTTATTTAGGCTAGGTGAGGGTGGAAGGTTTCTTTCCATGATGGACACATATCATCCAATTGAGTCTTTAGAGCAAGTGTTGGTTTTCATAATC
This sequence comes from Pristis pectinata, assembly GCF_009764475.1. NCBI lineage: Eukaryota > Metazoa > Chordata > Chondrichthyes > Rhinopristiformes > Pristidae > Pristis > Pristis pectinata. The sequence continues at coordinate 27,613,245 of NC_067429.1, read as the reverse complement.
ATTTTTAGTTAGCTTGAGGGAAAGAGCTTAGATTAGTTTCTTTCTGCTAAAGGATTAAGTCAGTTCAGGCATGAACATTAAGGATGCACCATTTTATCAATTTCAGTTTGATATTCATGAGTAAAAATGGTGGTTCTGAAATACATGTAGTGAATTTTTCAGCACAGGATTCAAAACTTAAATGCACGATAGGATTTAAGCTCATATTCCAGGCTGACTCTCCAGCTGAAATAATGAAAATGTATCACTTTTCCTTTGTAATGTTAAACTGTCTATACTCTCAGGTGGATATAAAGATGCAGACCAGGGGAGTGCTCCTGGTGGTCTCACCAACATTTATCCCATGAGCAATATATACTCTGTAAGTCAGGGTGAAGGTATCTCCAGCCAGTACATTCAGACACTCCTCTCAATTTTGGTTTCTAGAAACTTGCTGTGTGCAAATTGGCTTCAATGTTTCCAACTGCCTACAGTTCCCAACTACCTTACTGATCATTGGGTATGTTAGGATTCCCTGATCTCACAAAAAGCATTATATAAGTGTAAGTCTATCTTTTTTGTTTGTTTCTGTTTCTCACCTTTCCTTTTATTTATATAGAGCCACTTTCTAATTTGAATCACATGTTCTGGAACACATTAACAGGATAATAGAGAGTAGTCTGCCAGTAATGATTGACAGAATTACCTGTGCTGGATAGGGAAAGGTGAATAGTTAGAAAGCAGACAGTCAATGTTTCCATTATGGAACTGAGTAAGAAAGTCCATAAGGTTTGTAGGATCATTCTCTGAGTTGTGCAGGTTTGACCATCTCAGTTGATTGCTGGGACATTGTTAGGTAAGGTTATTAAAAGGTTAGGGAACCAAGATTATTGAAGGGTAAATGGACTTAGGATACATCTCAACCATGGCACACTCCTCTTCTTAAAACAAAATAATTGGTCTCAGCCCTCCTTGCTTAGAATGAAAAAAGGGTACAGCTGTTAGTCCTGAACATCTCCATATTTTCCATACATCCTGATGACAATGGCCATTTCAGCCCATCGACGCTATGCCGACTCACAGGCAATCTTACTCACCACTTATTTTCCCCGTAAACTATTCTCCCCACATTCCCATCAACATTCCCGCACCCCCCCTCCCTCCCAGATTCTACCACTCCCCTACACAAGGAACAACTTACAGTGGTCAGCTAAATTACCAACTAGCATGTTTGTGGGACGTGGGAGAAAACCAGAGCACCCAGAGGAAACCCACGCAGTCACTGGGAAAACATGCAAACTCCACACAGGCAGCACCGGAGGTCAGGATTGAACCTGGGACTCTGGAGCCACGGGGCAGCAGCTGCACCACTGTGAGTGGATAGTGATATTAGATATTTGTAAAAGAAAGATAACTTATATGAAGCAACTACATGTGTACTGGTACAGCTTGGTGCATTGCTCCTGCACTGTAGATCTTTTCCTGCTTTATCCTTTTATTCCTGCTTGCCTTCCTAAAGGTGCCACTTCTTGTTAAGATAAACAATTCCACAGGTACTTCCATCTCCTCTCTTACTCAGGGAGAAATTTGTCACCTGACCTTTGGATAACTATTGTACAATCAAGAGCTTCGGAGGGGACTGCAGTCCTCTTCTGGTCTGCCATGTGCATTTTTTTTCAGAAGAGCCAGCAGACTGTGGGAGTAGCCTGGGGGAGCTCCACACTGCACTGACAAGTGGGTGGGACACATTTTTGTGTCATCTTTTCTGTACATGATCAAGCCCCAGTTTTGGCTGTACCTCAGAGAGAAGTGCCATGCAGGAAAGGGGGACGAAATGAGAAAGAGAGACTTAAACAGGGATATTCTTATCCTTACAAATAATATGGGCATGTTAGAAAGGAAGGAAAAGAGGTAAAGACTTATATTTATAAATGACATTTCATTTATTCTGGACATCCCTCACATTAGACCCAGACAACAGTGAAAGATCTCAAGGATAAGAACTATTCACCAAAAGTGATCAACCAGATTCAAACTTGGTATGCCCCATTTGTCCAAAGGTAATAGATATGTGAATGGATGGAGGGATCACACTTCTATAAAACAATATAAAAACATCACCAGACCCTAATTAAACTTTACCAGTTTTCTTTCCAACTGAGGTGTATTAACTGAAAATTAAAGGAGTACTATTTCCAGAACTATGGAAATGCCCAAAGAAATATCATAGAACACTAATAATGCTTCCATGTTATTACATAACTGTCTTCTAATTTAATACATCGAAATGAGATGTGATTCCATCTAATTTGATCTCCCTGCCAACCGGCATGATAATAATGGTTGCTATGACAGGAGTCCCCAGTGTGCAACTCAATGGACAGGGTTTGTAGATGTCATGAAAAGAGATCTGAAGATTATCAGCAACCCACTGAAATTCATTTTAAAGCCTAACTGTTACCATTGGTGCTCCTTTTAATGAAATGGGGTCACAATCAGTGCCTCCTTTAATAGGGAAATCACACATGTATCCTAATTTAAAGACAAAACCTTAGCATCAGTGACCCTCTCATATTGGGAAGATGCATCATGATAATAATTCTATATAATATGAATGTCATAATTCTTCTTAATGTGTCATTTTTAATGACAGAATCTCACCATAAGTACCTCTTTTAACAAAAATATTATCTGCAATCCTTTCAATATGGGAGGGTGATTATTTTTATGCAGTGACTCTCATCATCTTTAAAGAGGGAGTTTCATCACAAATGACCTCTTTATTTGGAGATCCTTACCTTCAAAGAAGATTGACAACATAAGTGCTTTTTTTTAAAGGGGTAATCTCACCATCAGCATCCCATTTTAATTGAAGAGTTTCACCAGCAGTATATCATAATATCGCAAAAAATATAGGATGCTACGAATGAGCTTTTTGTCTCTTGAGTGTGAAGAAAATAAATATCCCAGAGGCCCCACTCCTGATTATTATTCATTAACCCTTGCCAAAATTATGCATGCACTTGCACATTAGGAAGAAAATAAGATTAGTTTTGGCTGTGATGCCCCCACAGTAAAATAGCTCACAAATGAGAAACTAAGTGTGGCAGCTCTGAAAGCCTACACGAGTGAGGTACTTGAAGTGAGAAGGTAGAAGCAAAAAAAACTGAGAAAAAATTGCACATCAAAGATGATTTTTTTAAAATGAAATGTTTCATTCTTGCTCCATTTAAATATTTGTCGTTTTGAACAAAGACTCCCAAATTGATAATAAACGTTGTAATTAATCCAGAGTCATTTCTATGAACTAAATCAATGTAACTCTCAGTTTCACTAACACATCATATGAGAGTTTACTAAAATTATTTCCAAACCACAATGTTGTGAGTAAAATGAAAGCAAACAGAATTAAAGAAAACATAATATGCTGCTTCAAATCATTATCATTTTAGCAACTGATTTTAAGAAGAGGCCCTAATGGCAAAACTCTCTTTAACACACAATACCATGTCTGCTATTTAATGTAATGTATACTAATTAAATTTCTAATGATCAAAGAAACACAAACATTGGCAACATATATCTTCACACTAGTTTACAGATGCATCATGTCATTAGTTCAGATTACAAAACATGCCCATTGGCTTCTTTTCTGTGACTGTTGAAATCTGTGCATCTCCTGATCCCCTTCTCTCCTTTTTGTCTCTACGTCCAGCCACCCGGGAGTCTGCCTTTGTCCATGCCATTGCCTCAGCTGGAGTGGCCTTTGCCGTGACACGCTCCTGCGCCGAGGGCTCCAACACCATCTGTGGCTGTGACTCACACCACAAGGGTCCGCCGGGCGAGGGCTGGAAGTGGGGGGGCTGCAGTGAAGACGCAGAGTTCGGCGTGCTGGTGTCCAGGGAGTTTGCTGACGCACGGGAGAACAGGCCAGATGCCAGATCCGCGATGAACCGACACAACAACGAAGCTGGACGGACGGTAAGGAACGAAGCAGATTTGGTTTTTGTGGAATGAATTCTTTTTATATCAGTATGAGGATGAGATTTACTTGACACACCTTTTATCTTATTTACTATTTCAGATTATTACCTAGTGTGACCATTTTGATAAAGAATTAAAATGTTTTTGCACAGAAGAGGTTATTTTTCACTATGATCTTTAAATTACATCAGGGCCACTGTTTGAGGCTTTAATTTAGCCTCATCTGAAGCACTCCCTTTGTACTCCACACAGGGAATAATGTACATCAGGCACAAACGTGCTGGGAAGAGGATTGAATTCACAAACTTCTGATCCAGATGCAAGGATCCAACCAACTAAGTCAAGCTCTAGGTGTTAGCTAATGCACTTGGGCAGGGAGATAGTGAGGTGATGGGTGTTTGGGGAGAGGCTGTTACCCTCCCTTATGCTCATCTCAGCACTTCACTACCCAACAGTGCTGTCGTTTTGTAAATTATATTTGAATTTCTTTCTCTTCCCAGAAAGTGGCAGCCAGAAACTCAAAAGTGGCACTCCATTTGCTTCTGATCAAACTGAATATTGAAGATAACTGAGAGAATAGATATTCCAAGGGTATACCTGTACACTACACATAGACATGTATCCTCCCTACGTTGGCTGTGATGGGCAGTTTCATGGCCATCATTATAAGACTGGTACTCAGTTGGGCCTAGGCATTGAATATATACCCAGTTCTGATAAGCGTACCTTGGTAGCAACAATGGATGTGACCATCTATGGTGAGAGTTGATAGCAATAACTTTGGTTGTGTGGTGTTGCTTTGCAGTCATGCCCTGATATTGGAGATAGTGTGACATTGTAGAAGTAGCCATAGACCCAGCAAGGGGAATAGAGAGATAGGTAGGGGTGCCATCGGTGACCAGTGAAGGTTGGTCCCATTCCTGTGAGTGACGTCACTAAGAGAGAGCAAGAATGAAAAGGCCAAGGATTTCATCAATGATGAGTGAGCACAAAGGCAAGTCACCAGACAGGAGTTGAGTGTGTTCAGGCAGATATGAGTGAACCAATGTAGGATTTTTAAGCCTAGAGCTATGTGGCATTCAGTACACTTTTAAAGTGTAATTCATATTGGTTGCTTTCCAGAAGTAGGACCGTGAAAGGAAATTTCCCCATGTGTGCTTCAGCCGATCTGCACTCAGGGCTCTTTTTGCTTACTACCGCTCTCCAGCAGGGTAATGCAGTTGAGGAGTGCAAAATGTGACTGTGTATCTTGTTGTCAGTCACAGACAGCAAGGCCTTGGTCAGGACATTGCGGATCTGTTAAACGGATGGAAGAGATACAAGTAGGGAGCTGGAGAGGGGTAAGAACGGCCCTGGGGTGGGGACATGGTGGAGGGAAAAGATGTTGGAGATGGGACAGTCTTTGAGGGAATGGATGGGTTGATTATATCCATTTAAGGAGGGAGTGACCACAGTTTACTGGTAGTTTATATGTCAGACAGTAAATTACACTCCAAAACAAGCTTAGCACTGCAAATAATACAGGAGGCATTTTGGCACGAATAGCTTCTCATCCAGGTGTTTGCTATGTGTAAACAGGTAGGTGGCGTAAAGCCAGAGTATCTTTCTGGCATGCACTGATAGCTTGACACCCTTAAGGTACGTGTCATTCATTCTCAGTCAGGACCCTTTTAAACAGTAATGCAAACTGGTCACTTTCCAGAAGTTTGACTATGAGAAGAAATATCAGTATGTCCGCTTCAACGGATATAATCTGCACTCAGGGCTGTTTTGACTCTGGCTATTGCTGCCCATAGCTCTCAGCTGCTGGCTGCACTCTTCACATTGAAATAAAGTGAACTGAGCTTCTGACCATACATGGCACCCTACCCTCAGAGAAAACTATCAATTCTGCCCTGTCCTGCTTCCTTGATTTCCATCAGCCCTTCATTTGGGATTTGTGCTGATCATTGTCTGGACTCCAAGCTGTTGAATTCCCTGCCTCAACCTCTTTACAACTCCCATTCCTTCCTTCTTTCAGATGTTCCTTAAAACCTATCTATGACTGACCTTTTGTTCACCTGTTCTGACACATTTTATGTTGCTCAGTGTTAATTGATGTTTGAGAATGCTCCTGTTTGGCACCTGAAACATTTTACTGCACCAAACAGTTGATTTTACACAACCTCCTCCAACCCTGTATTTCTTTCTCCTTGTCTCTTGAGCCCTTGACAAAGTCTCTTGCTGCTAACACTGTACAGTCTGGAAATCACATTCTATTGGCAGCACAGTGACACAGTTGGTAAAGTCACTGTCTCACAGCTCCAGTGATGCAGTTCAATCCTAATCTCCAGTGCTGTCTGTGTGGAGTTTGCACGGTATCTCCGTGACTGCATGGGTTTCCTCCAAGTGTTCTGGTTTACTCCCACATCTCAAGGACATGTGGGTTGATAGATGAATTACCCACTATAAATTGCCTCAAGTGTGTGGGTGGATGATGGAATCTGGGGGATGTTGATAGGAATGTGGGGAGAATAAAATACATTTACTGTAAAATGATGGTCAGTGTGGACTCAGTGGGCCTGTTTAAATGCTGTAAGACTCTATGACTCTAACTCCATCTTTCCATCCTCCTTCCAAAACCAATCTCCTCAGCAGTCCTTTGATCATTTCATCTCCATGTCTATTTTCCTAGTTTAGTATTGGTAATTCATTCTCCTAGTCCATGAGGACACGAATATCAATGTAATGTTAAATTTGTTATATGAATGGGAATTGTTCTGGTTAATGGCCCTGATCACCAAAGCTGATGCATGATGCAGGCCTCAGTTCCCAGTGGGCCGACATCTGGATGATACCACATGAGGGGTCTTTGAAAGTGTTAGCTGTGGCTCAATGGTCCTTGGAGTTAAAAGTACATGGGTTCATGTACCACTCCAGAAGCACCATGACGTAACTCAACTGATATTCCACTATAAGACTGAGGGAGTGCTTCAGCATCAGAGACATTGCTTTTTGGATGAGGAATAAAGTCAAAGCTCCATTGAGCTCTTTGGGATGTCAAGGACATCATGGTGCATTTTCAAAGAAATGAAAGAGGTGCCAGTTATTTTCCCCATCAAGCAATGAAATCAAACTGGATTCTATGGCTGTTACCTGACTGCTGTTATGTGACCTTGCTGCCCCCAGTTTGGCTGCTACATTTACTGTGATAGAATAGCAACTGCTCTTCAAATGCATTTCATGGGCAGTAAGCACTATGGGGCATTCTGAGGTCAGATTGTGCCACTGATGAGATGGGAACCCATCAGACAGTTGCACTGAGTTTGTTTCAGGTTTCAATAAAAGACTTGAATATGCTGGTAACCGGGACCATTTAGTCAGGAGCTACACAATTGGTTGCTTCAATATTTTGGTGACTTGCTTAACCAATACAACCCAGCCACAAAAAACTGGAGTCAAAACATAGATATCAAAATTGACAGTTATGGCTCCAAAATGTGTATGAGAAATGTTGTTGTTTGATCTAATAACCATTTCTGTAGAATAAGAAGGTGTTATTAAGGCTGCAGTAACCTTTATGAAGGTCACAGCAAGTGGAGCAAACCATCAGTCCAGGTCCATGTGTAAGGTATTAAATATTATAATTAACCTGACCACATTTTTACTCATAATGCAGCAAAGTTGACTCAATGGAACAAAAATTTAATTTTTTTAGGTTTAGAACTGACATTTATGAAAAATGATTCATGAAAGAATGAGGCAGTTCAATAGGAAGGTGGATGAGTTAATGGATTTGGAACTCTGATGTTCTGAATAGTTTCCTCTTTCCCAATTTTTCCCGCACATTTCTGACATTTAAGTTTCATCACATCCATGAGCCACTGGTGGAGTTAGGATTACCAAAAATTAAAATAGCATTTACGTTAGCCATGGAATTGCACAACTGTGTTGTGTTTCTCTGGGCAGTCAGACAGTAAATCAACAGTGTCTCTAACTGCAACAAAGTCTTGACAAGTGAGGACCAAGAGGTCCAAACATGTGTGACCTTGTGATTGCTCTGGGTTCTGGAGGAAGCCCTCTGGCACTATGGTAAAAGAGGTGCCACTCACATCCAAGAAGGCCTGGGAGACCCAAGCTTTGCTCCCTGATCTGCATCAGATGGATACTCGAGCCTCACACCACTTGGGTTAGAAGGAGCAAAATCTACCAATGTTCCCAGTGCTGGAACGTATGCAGGTGTGAGGGGTGAATGTGTGTGTGGGAGTAACTATAAGTATTGTGGGAAAGTTGGTGCGTGCGTGCGTGCGTGTGTGTGTGTGTGTGAGAGACTGGAATTTGCTGCAATCTTTTCAAAAGCATCATTTAGTGGTGGCAACAGGAGTGGTGTGAAAAGAACTTTTCCCTCTGTGGATTAAGGTCACATTCCAGGAGTGTGAGTGCATGATCTAGTCAACACTTTAAAGCGGAGAGCTCCACTGAAAAACATGGCAGCTTTTGGATGCCATGTTAACTGAGGCACCATCCATTATCTCAGGAGAATATAATAGATTGTGTAACACTATGTTGTTGAAGTACAGGGAAGTTTTCCTCAGTGTTGTATCAAATATTCATTCCATAAATTAACATTGGCATTATCATAATGATGTTGATGGGATCTTGCTGTGTGCCTTATTTTCTATATTACAACAGTGACTACACTTCTGTGACTCAGGAAGACTTTTGGACTACCTGTGACTATAAATGGCCTGTACAATGCAAGTCTTTTTTTCTCTTTATTACATTTTCAGATGATGTTTAGTCATTATCACAGACTTGGCCCATGTCCCATTTGTATCCCTCAGTTCGCTCCTGAATGAAACTTCAGGAAGCATGTTCACATATAGGCATTAAACAGACCGGGCATCTCTGTCAGCAACCTCGTTAATGTTTATGTGCTGGAGCTGGGATTATTATGTTGAATAAAAGGCTCAATTATTGTAAATATAGGACTACAATTCACTTCACACTTTCACATTCCAATAGATTATGGAGTTCCTCGCCTCATCATCAACAAAGAAACAGTTTCAAGTAGGAAATGATAAATCCATCCCTAATTTCCAAAAGAGAAGAGTAAACATGCATCAATCTGTAATGTTTGCTGATTGTTAACAGGCTTGTCAGTGGAGGAGAGGAGGCAGTAACTCCCATCCTCAGAAACTTCCCATCTGACATTAAGAGCAGTCCTAAGACACAAGAAGGAAAGACTCAATGTGTTTGACCAGCACTTCTGCTCAATGTTATACCTTTCCCTGTATCTATATGTTTAACACCAATGGAAAGGAATTCCCAGCAAAGACTTGACATTCACATGGTGCTTTTGGGTCCCTTTCATAATGAAGAAAGTACTATAATGTCTTTCATAACCTCAATACATCCCAAAACACAGCCAATGGAGGACGTCTTTTTGCAGCATTTCAGGCAGTATTATTGCAAGAAGCACAAGAACCAAATTTGCACAAAGCAAGGGCCATCAAGCTGTAATTTGATATCAGCAGATAATCTGCTCTTTAGTAATGTTGGTTGAGGTATTCATTTTAGCTGGATCTGATGAGATTTTGAGAGGCAGATAGGGCCTCAGTGTAACATCTCATCCGTCCAAACCACCGTTCTGATGTCACTGCACTCCCTACATGATGTACCGGAGTGGGATTTGAACTCACAAATCACTGAGTCAGGGGGAGAATACCATCACTGCAGCTTACACTAAACCACAGAGCTGAAACAATGCTAAACATTACCCTTCCTGATATTCCTTGTTTGAATTCCAACAAGCATAACCCCTTCTTCCTGCCAGTGTATCAAGATGACTTTGATCAAAGTCTCTAATATTACCTTATGTGAAAATGACAAAAGTAATATATTTCCTCCTTGCCTGCCCTGACCCATGTGTAGCTTTGGCGTGGTGGTCCGCACGGCCCCCCTCTCCTCTAGTATCTTCCTCTTTCATTGAGCTGGGTGAAACTGCTACCTGGTTCCATCTGTATCTAACCAGTCCAAGGCAGCGAATCACCTGCAATATCTTCTCTTCCCATGTCTGTACTACCCCTCTAGTGTCCCCAGGGATTGATTCTTGGTCTCTTTGATTTGTCTGTCATAAGCTGTCACTCCACACTCAAAACTTTATATGTCACCTCCAGTGCCAGTTTCCACAGAGTCAGATAGCATGTAAGGAGGCCATTCAGCCCACCATATCTATGCTGACGAGTGGGCACCCATCTGTATTAATCTCATTTTCCAACCCTTGGCCCATAGCCTTCTATGCTTAGATGATTCAAGTGTATCTTGATGACTCCCAGCTCTAATTCCTGCCTCTTTTGACCACCTCTCCATCTCTAAACTGTGAGATCACCTATCCAACATTCATGCCTGGATGTTCAGAGACTTTCTCCCATTAATCCATTGGATCCCATCACAGAATCCAATCCGTGGCCACCGATTCCAATCCTCTCCTTGGCAACTGCTTGAAACCAAAGTAACCTGTTCACAGCCTTGGTGTCACACTTGATCTTGAGTTGGGTTCCAGATCACATGGCCCTACCTTCAATGAGCCTGCCTATTTCCACCTTGGGTATCCTCCCCCATGTCCATCCTTGTATCAGCCCACCTGCTGCTGAAACCCTCATCGGGGTATCTGCCACGACGATGTTTGATGCCATCAATGTATTCCTGTCCAGCCTCCATTGTTTCACCTGTAAATTTGAAGTCATCCAAAACTGTACCACCACTGTTCTAAAGCACAGCAGCCTTTTCACCTATCACTGCAGTGCTTACTGATCAGCATTAACTGCCAGTTAGACAACATCTTGGTTTTAAAGTTCTCATCTTTTGTTAACAATACCACCACAGCTTCACTGCTCCCTTTACCTTTAATCTCCTCCAGCCCTAAAACTATCTGAGATATCCGTGCATCTTCGGTTCTGGCCTCTCCCAATTTAATCTCACTCTTGTTGTGGCCTTGCCATCAAAGGCTCTAAGTTCTGGAATTCCCTTCCTGATCCTCACTCCCTCTTCTTCTGCTTTTTCAATGTTCCTGAAAACCCAACTTCACCAAGGTTTTGGTCATCTGCCCTAGTACCATCTAACATGGCTCATTGCCAAGTGTTGTTTGGTGACGCTCTGTGAAGCACCCAGGTTGTTCAAAGTCCTAATGAAAACACACCTCACGATGGAATTTAAGGTGAAAGTCAATCGCACTGACTGTGGTCTGTGGTCCAGGCAGGTTACCATTTTCAGACTGGGTCTTCTGTGCTTATGATACACAGACACTTGGAGAGACATCAAGGTATATTCAACACAAGCTTGAGTGTCACTCAATTAAAATTACTTTTACCTTGTGTGACCCGCAAATGGTGCAAGACAGCCATACAGAAAGAGGTTTTACACAACAAATACGAGGTCTGCTTCTCCGTAAATTAACAAGGACCCAGCTTACCCAGTTCATCACCAAAGTGTTTGATGCTTGGATCCTACAGCACGAAGGGCTCTTTAATATTTTAACATCCCTCACACTAGCTCTCCCCACCCCCTCCACTTTGCTGCAAGTTTCCATTGTGCCTCCTACCACCTACCCCACACGATTACATTGCCACAGTCACCCACATCCCAGCAACAGCTTGTCCACTCACCTCTCCAGCTGATTGCATCTCCTTGCCCCTTCAATGCTCTGACCTAACATATGAAGTCTCCATTCCTGACCCATCCCTGAATGAGGTTCACTCCAACTCTTGGTGCATTTTTTCACCTTGACCCATAACCCACAACCTCTCTGGGTTACTCCATCATTTCGGCAATGGAGGCACTTGTGAAAAAATGCCATTGTGGAAAGAAAGTTGCAAGATAATTCTACTGCATGTGCCACCTTGGGCTATATGTGCAAAACTGCAGTGTGATGGCTCCTGCATAAAACGTGTTGCACATTGCCAGTTTAATGCACCTTCTGATGGAATAATTTCCAGGTTGAGTTGTAGCTTTGTGCAAATTTGGTTTTAAACGTCACTTTGCCTTAACAAAGCCTCCATGAAATAGAATGCCTTTGTTGTATAATGCATCTTTCTTGTAAATAAGTTAAAACTATTTCAAACTAATTTCAAGATACTTTTTGAAAGTTATGTTTGCCATCAATGGGTGGTTATGTCAAAATATATTACTTTTCTGCCGTTTGGATTTACGATGTTATTGTTTTTGTTTGATGCTTCTTAATCTGAAAATGACATTTAACTCACCTACTTGAATCTTCAGCTTTGTGGCTATGCACCATATTTTATGGAAAACTCCTACTGGAGGGGTTTTTGTATTTGTACCTGTGATTATGACACTCTGAGGCACATCAGCCTGTATTGAACACCTATATTAGATTGCAAAGAATCCTACACCACACAAGAAGGCTATTTAGCCCATTGTGCATTTGTTAGCTCTTTAAAAGAGCTATCAAATTAGTGGCAATATTTTGTTTTTTCTCCATATAATTCACTGGCTGGTTGTTAGCTAGATGTGTAACAGGTAAAGTAATTCATCCCTGTTTCTTCTGAAAATGTTTCCCCTGAACTTCCCATTTTAGACTTCAGTTGCTTTGATGGAGCCCTGATGTGACAAGACCATTTTTCTCTTAAAGGATAAGTTCTTAGATTGTCATAAACTCATCCTGATGTGGCACAAGCCATTTTAGGGCAAAGGTCATTTTAACATTCAGCAGAAAAGAACTGCTGAAATGCAGAGGCTCAAAGCTAAAAAGAACAATTTGCCAATGTTTCTAATTATACTTTGTCAATGGCCACAGTTTGGAAGAGCAAAAAGCACATGGCACATGGGTGTCTTGGGCCCAGAAGGTTGATTTCTGTGTGATGCTGAGGAGAAGGTTTCATTCTTAAATATTGATGGCACTTTCCAGAATCCGTGCATGTAACTGTTCAACTGAAAAAATATGCATGGTGTCCATATGCAGTGCGGTCTTTCATCTAAACCAGATGGACATGGACTAGGAATCTCATGAACTTACTTACTGCAGTTGAGTGAAATTTAGCAGCAAGTGGCTGGACTGCCGTACGAAGTGATATCTTACGTGGTGAGGAATAACTGTCTTTCCACTTTTTCCTTTGTTTTCATTGTACTCCCTATCATTGTGCATGAAGTTTCAGTGTTGCAGGTTACTGTTCAACAGGGGGTTATTCATAACTCTCCTGTGATCCTTTACCAAAAAGATGGGTCTCGTTATGATGCAAAACTTTCATTGAATCATATCATTCAGTAAGCCCTAAGCAAAGTGAAGCAAACAAAGTAGTGAATGCATCTCTACAGGGAAAGGGTAGTGCAAGTTCAGAACTCTCAATCATTAATGCTAATGATTAATTTTAAATCTGAACAGAGATTTTGTTAAACAAGGTATTAAGAGATGTGGAGTTAGGTCACAGGGCTTTCTCTGTTCCTAAATTCTAAGCTAGAATGAAGTATAGCATTCATTCTTTGGGATGTTTCTGGCTTATTGTCGTGGTTATTTCAGAAACTAATGAATGATTAAAGATGTCACAAATCCTTTATGGGTTAGGTTTGAGGATCTGGGTGTAGCTGAAGTGCGAAATGGGCATTTAACACCAATGGCTTGATGCTAATAGAATATGTATAAAATTAGATAAGGGAGGCTAGATTATAGGCTGGGCAGTCATAGGACAAAGATGTCTCCATTTTAAAGTAAAAACCCCATGCTTAATTTTATTTAATTAATTGATCTTGTATTAACATTCAGAGTTGAGTAACCAAATTTACTTCAATTTGACATGTCGTCTCTGTTAGGGCCACTGCTCTGACACACTGCAGTGCCACCACTGGCAGGAGGATGCAAACACACTGGTGAAGTTTACATAGGAAGGATCCATTATAGAACTAGACAAAGGAATCCACCATGACAAAATTTCTGCAATAGCATAAAAAAATCAACAAGTAGAGTTTCATGGACAGCTAAACGTGCAATACTCATAGAATATCACATATAAATTGATTTGATTCTCACAAGAAAGGTAGAGATATGGTAGAAAGGTGATGGTAATGCTGTTCTGTTCCGAAGAGTGTTTGCTAACTGTGTTACTTAATTATTGTTGCAGTCAATCCTGGATCACATGCACCTGAAATGCAAGTGCCATGGTTTATCCGGGAGTTGTGAGGTGAAGACCTGCTGGTGGGCCCAGCCGGATTTCCGGGTGATCGGGGATTACCTGAAGGACAAATACGACAGTGCATCTGAGATGGTGGTGGAGAAGCACAGAGAGTCCCGGGGCTGGGTGGAAACCCTTCGTGCCAAGTACGAGCTCTTTAAACCCCCGACCGAGAGAGACCTTGTCTATTATGAAAACTCGCCAAACTTTTGCGAGCCAAACCCTGAAACTGGCTCTTTTGGGACCAGGGACAGGATCTGCAACGTCACTTCTCATGGCATCGATGGCTGCGACTTGCTGTGCTGTGGCCGTGGACACAACACTAGGACGGAGAAACGCAAGGAGAAGTGTCACTGCATATTCCACTGGTGCTGTTATGTCAGTTGCCAGGAGTGTGTTCGTGTTTATGATGTACATACATGCAAATAACAGGACACACAACCACCACATGTCAATAACAAACTCTTTCTCTCTCTCTCTCACATGTGCGCATGCGTGCGCGCATGCGCGCACACACACACACACACACACACACACACACACACACACACACACACACACACACACACACACACACACACACAATTAGGTGAAACAGTCTGGAACCATTCAGCCACTGTTGGGCAAAGCAAGATATGTGACCTTTGGTTTGCACGTACATTGCCAAAATGTATTCTGTGGAATGTAGTCTTTCATTGATCAAATGTTTTATTTTATCCACATACCAGGAGGTCATAACCTAAAATTTATTACAGTGGTTGAGGAAAGAAGTAAAATTTCCACTGAGCCCCATTGGTACAATAATCTTATCTTGTTACCTTTCCTACTCCCACCTCCACAGAAGGCTCTTACACTCGAGCAGCTGCTAATACAATGTAACTTTGAGGACTTTCCCATAGTTTTGGTAATTATGGGTTAGCTTAGCTTGTCCCAATCAAAACGACAACTTGCTTAGAAATTATAACAGATAATGAATGACTGGAAGAAGTAACCAGCACTGGTTATAACTTGGATGGATCTCAGGTTAGATTAGGTGCCTTTGTTTTTTCCCATCCTAGAAGTGACAAATACAAAGCCAATTTCAGGGTGATCTTCTCTGGGATTAGGATTGTTATCAACACAGAGGTGAAGGGATGGGAGGAGGAATGAGGGTGCTGTTCTTGGGAAAAACTCATTGCTCAAGTGAACTGAGTCAGCACGCAGAGCTCTGAGGGTGCAGTAAAGATAAACAGAAGTAAATTCGGGAAATGCAGTTGGGAAGTTCTGAAGACCTTGGCTATAAGGGTTATAATAGACATTGGCCTTTGCAATTCTGCAGCAATGACCTATTTGGAAAAGTCCCCCAAGGCTTTCTTGTGAAATTACTTTTGAATAGTTAATGAAATATCCACCTGACCAGAATGGGAAGCATTTAAATTCCTAGTTCTAAAGCTGGTCCCAATGAGGACGTCTTTAAATCAGTCTCATTTTAGTTTTGTTTTGTTCAGGCCCAATTTTTATGTGTTTCTGAATTTAATTTCTGTCGCCTTGACAGGAAAGACTACAACCTCCAGAATCCATTGCACAAGTCTGTATCCCACAGGGCTGGAGATACAAGCTGTGGTATTAATATTGTAATAACAGCTTCATCTTCCAGCAGTACATTTATTATATCCTCAACTCGAAAGATATCAGACAAGATCCCGGTTGCAAAACTTCCTAGTTCTTTAGGATGGTGACTGTATCACGTACTATACATGAATTTAAGTATTAATACTGCTTGTACTTCACACCTACCAGTCGCACCTTTATCAAATGATTGAAAGTTGAGATTTGAATGGATTTATTAATCAGCTGATGCAGACATGCCTTCCTCTTCCAGGGACCTTGCATCCACCAACACTGAAGAGCAATTCTACTTACATACAAATGTGCCTTCTTTCTGTGAAAGAAAAAAAAATGATGGATAAGATAAAGAAGCAAGGCAGGAATTCATTGTTGAGCCCCATGGATAGCTTTCCTGAATGAGCAAGTAGTTACTTCAAGCAAATGGGCGTTGACATCCTATGCTCGAAAAATAACCAACAGTCTGCAACATTTATCGTAGCATTTTTCTACCTTGTAGCCTGGAATTACTAGCTCCAAGTTGAACCTGTATTGCAAGTTGCTATATCCAAAGTTTTGTACAAATTAGATGTTTGACCCTTTGATTTTATATTCTTAAAGCCTATGTTTTTATAATTATTTATTGCACAATGTGTATATATATGACTCAACTGAGATTATATATTTGCAGAAAGTGTCTTATCTGCTGTTTCTAGTTTATAAACTTGCCATGGTGGCTTGAAGGCAGTGTGAGCTACATTTACTATCATGCTTCACAGTGCAGGATCCAGAGTGAGTTCTATGGAAGCGGATGTTAAATGTATAATCTCTCCTGTCACTCAGTGTACATATCCTTCTCTTAGTATTAGAAATAGCAACAAACAAAGAAATAAAATTTATTCATGTAGTGTACACTGTTGTGCTGTTCTTTTTTTACCTGGAAACACAAACTCATTGATTGTGATTAAAAATAATTTTATTGCATAAGTCTGCCCCATTGGACTGACAGAATTTAACTCCCATCCTGGTTCAGGTCATCTGCAACTGGTTGTCCTTGTTGAAGTTGCTGGTGTTCACATGTGGGAGAGGCAGTGAATGTTCGCTGGTCGTTTAACCGATGAGCCTAATCCTGTTCATATCCACTGTCCCCGCACAAATGTCAATCGAGAGCAACAAGTCTGGCAGGAACTGGGTGACGTAACTAGTTGCTCACTTCCACTTTTAACAACATAAACTGGGGTTTTAAGATGCAGTCAATGTCCAGCAACAATTGTGGGATTACACCACTGCATTTACATCTTCTGACCTGGATTCACTTGACTGAGCAGCATCAAAACTGACTGCAGGCTGCTTAAACACCTTCCAGAGTTCACAGAGCTCAGACTTACAGGGAACAGGCTTTGCAGCATTCAGTAGCAGAGATGCTCATTCAATGGTACCTCAGTACCACTGGCAAAACTCACTTGCTGGCAACGTCAGTATGGCCATGACTCAGGACAGGTTGGGGACTTTGGAGAAGGAGGCGACAACGTGTCTGATGTGAAGACCCAACTCCCAGAGTTTTCAGAGACACCACATTCTACCCAGAGGGCTGTAATGAAAGAAGTACTTGCAGGCTCAGGCTTCCTAAGGCCAGTGTTATTGGGATATGTGAAATGCTGTAGAAAGACCTTCAGCCACACTCTTGTGCTCGGGTGGTTCTCTCCATGGAAGTCAAGGTCACATTGGCTCTCAACTTCCTCTCCACAGGATCACTGGAAGCACTGTTACATCGTCACAAATTGTGCTCACCGCAGCAAGAGCGAGGTCATCCAGCCATTGTATTAGTGGGCAGATGCTTTCATTTCCTTTGATTTCATTGAAGAACAGATGATAATAGGATTCACAGCATTGCTGACTTCCTACAAGTGCAGATAGCCATTGGCTGATCTCTTGTTTCTGTAAGGGCTCCCCATAACAACCCGGCCCTTTCCTCCACAGAAAACATTTTCACTCCTTCAGGAGAACACGAGAGGAGCAGGAGTAGGATACCTGGCCCTTCAATCCTGCCTGCCATTCAACATGATCAGGCCTCAGCTCCTCCTCATGGGCCTTGGCCCCATAGCCCTCAGTTCCTGGACTCCCTCAACGTTCAGCAATAAACAATCTGCTGGAGAAACTCAGCGGGTCGAGCAGCATCTGTGGGACGAAAGGAATTGTTGATGTTTCGGGTCAAAACCCTGCATCAGGACTTTCTTGTACACAGGGTTTTCCTGATACAGGATTTCAACCCAAAAAGTAGATAATTCCTTCCCCCCCCACAGATGCTGCTCGACCCACTGAGTTCCTCCAGCAGATAGTTTGTTGCGCCAGATTCCAGCATCTGCAGTCTCCTGTGTCCCCCTCAACGTTTGGTTGTTTGTGGATCATTTCAAGGCTTTGCTGCTAGTAAATGCCAGCTTCCCAGGAAAGCCACCAATTACTCCTTCATCCTCAGAGAAGACAAACTGCCATCTGGGAAGGGATGGATCCCGGGACACAAAGGTCACCCTCCACTTCCCTGAGTCCTCAAAACAATTCCCAGTCCTCTTACAGCTGCTGATCGCCACTGCAGTGAGATAAGATAAGATATCTTTATTAGTCACATGTACATCAAAACACACAGTGAAATACATATTTTTGCGTAGAGTGTTCTGGGGGCGGCCTGCAAGTGTCGCCATGTTTTCAGAGCCAACATAGCATGCCCACAACTTCCTAACCCATACATCTTTGGAATGTGGGAGCACCCGGAGGAAACCCACGCAGACACAGGGAGAACATACAAACTCCTTACAGACAGCGGCTGGAACTGAACCCGGGTCGCTGGCACTGTAATAGCGTTACATTACTGTGCCACACAAGCGACAGAACTGCTGTGGAAAATGTGATTGGTCTCCTGAAGGTGAGATCACGGTGCCTGAAGCAGTTAGGGGATGTGCTGCTGTACACGCCCAGCAAGTGTGGAGCCTTTATCCTCATGGACTGCCTGCAGTGTCCTGCTGCACAACCTCGCAGTCCACACACGAGGAGGAGCAGCGGGGACCTTGGAGCCCAAAGAACATGATGCGTAGGCAGAAGACCAGCAGCAGTGGGACAAACAGAAGGATGGGGAAGGCTTACTGGAGGAAATCCCAGCAGAATACCAATAGCTTCATCTCTCCACATAGCAGGGGAGGGAGGCATTGACCGCATGGACCATAAGGGACTCCGTGACAGAGACTCTTTTCATAAAGCTACTGAATCATAGTCTCCAATCCAGACAGAGAGACCCTCTCTGCACTCTAATCCTTCACACCAACAATAATCAGCCAAGAGCCCAGATATCGCATAATAATCCCTCACCTCCTCTTCTATAGGACCACCTGCACTGATTGTAACACATCAATGAATGAATCCCTAATCCATTCACCAGAGTTGCTTGGTAGAACAGTCTCCTGTGGCGTGCGACGCACCCTGATGTATCGTGTGAGGACATGAAATCTCTTTCTGCATTGCTGAAATGAGTGAGCATTCTCACAGCTGGAGCCACCTCTTGCCAGGCTCTTCCAATGGTGGTCTAGCAGTTGTCCTGGCCGCTGGTACACAGGATCTCTCTCCCTTCTCTCACTGGTGAGAATACCAGGTCTTTTCACCAAATCCAGGGGTCATTCCCTCTGTCCTGCAGCTCTTGCTTCTCTAGTGGTAGCCCAGTGCTTGACGGGGGACTGTGCCTTTAAGGCTTTATAAGGCATTGGTCAGACCACATTTTGAGTACTGTAAGCAGTTTTGAGTCCCATATCTAAGGAAGGATGTGCTGGCACTGGTGAGTGTCCAGAAGAGGTTTCTGAGAATGATCCAGGGGATGAAAGGGTTAACACACTAGGATCCTTTGATGGCTCTGGGCCTGTACTCACTGGAGTTTAGAAAGATGAGGGGGGATCTCATTGAAGCCTACCAAATACCAAAGGCCTGGATAGAGTGAACATGGAGAGGATGTTTCCAGTAGTGGGAGAGTCTAGAACCAGAGGGCACAGCCTCAGAATAGAAGGACGTCCCTTTAGAACAGAGATAAGGAGGAATTTCTTTAGCCAGAGGGTGGTGAATCTGTGGAATTCATTGCCACAGAAGGCTGTGGAGGCCAAGTCATTGGGTATATTTAAAGCAGAAATTGATATGTTCTTGATTAGTAAGGGTGACAAAGGTTACAGGGAGAAGGCAGGAGAATGGAGTTGAGAGGGAAAAATAAATCAGCCATAAGGGAACAGCCGAGCAGACTCGATGGGCCAAATGGCCTAATTCTGCTCCTATGTCTTATGGTCTTATCACAAGAGCAGAGAGGTAATATTCTAGCTCTACAGAACTCTGGTTAGACCACACTTGGAGCACTGTGTTCACTTCAGGTCACCTCATTATAGGAAGGATGTGGAAGCTTTCCAGAGAGTGCAGAGGAGATTTACCAGGATGCTGTGTGGATTAGAGAACATGTCCTATGAGGAAAGGTTGAGCGAGGTATGGCTTTTCTCTTTGGAGCGACGGAGGATGAGAGGTGACTTGATAGAGGTGTATAAGATTATGAGAGGGATAGTGGACAGCCAGCACCTTTTTCCTGAGGCAACAACGGCCAATCATTTAAGGTGAGTGGAGGAAGGTTTAGAGATGTCAGAGGTAAGCTTTTTTAACACAGAGAGTGGTGGGTGCCTGGAACGCACTGCTAGGGGTGGTGGTAGAGGCTGATACAACTTAAAGACTCTTGGATAGGCACATGGATGTGGGAAAAATGGAAGGTTATGGGCTGTGCAGGAGGGAAGAGTTAGATTGATCATGGGGTAGGTTTATACAGGTCGGCACAACAACGTGGGCCGAAGGGCCTGTACTGTGCTGTACTGTTCTACGTTCTAATGGGTGACAGCCTTTTTAGCTGGATTCACTGTAGACTGTTAAGGCTGGTTTCAGCTGAGTCTGGTCCTATTGGGAACCCCATTTTAATGCAACATCCAGAAATCCTGACATTCTTAATAGTTAAGCAAGTAGTGTGGGAATGGAATCACAGTCTGCTGGGGGTGGGGGGGGGGGGGTGGTGGCTGTTGGTTTTATTCCCCTAGGGGACACTAGGGAAACAATCAGATTTTGATAATAAAGTATCAGCTTCTATAGTGACCACTTGGATCAACAATAATTGAAGTATCTGTTGGGAAAGTTCAGCCAACTGTTTAGGCCACCTCACTCTCCTGAACTGGGAGTTCAGTTTTTTTTAAAAAGGATTTTGTAAATTGGGAAAAAATCTGGAGGCATTCTCTCTGTGGGCATTAAGTTCCAGTGGTTGAATCCCTTCATCCTTTGGGTGGAAACCTATCCTCGGATACCAAAGGAGCCCGCAACAAAAGCTGCGTCATTAGATGTTGCTCAGACTTGGAGCCAACAGACACCGATGCACACCATCCCCATCCTCCCTCCTCCTCGCGCCCCCTCCTCCCCTTCTCCTTCACCCCCTCTGCCCCCAGTCTCTTCTTCAGGAGGCACTCTCTGTTCTTAAGAGACAAACTGTCTCTCACTACTTCAGGTAAGGTTTCTCTCTCACACTTGGTGCAACTTAAACTCGCGTGTGCTGGGATCAGCTCCAGTAACACAGGTCAGTTCCGCATCGGATGATGCGTTACTCATTCAGAAAGCGTTGTCAGGTCAACTGGCCGTGGACCTTCTGCCTATTGATACCAGGTTTACAATAAGAATCACCCACAATGGAATTTAAAATAATTCATCATGGAATGCCTTCTGGTCAGAAGCTTAGGCTAAATATAACTTACTACAACCAAAGTATTTGTGTACTTGGTTCTGATCCCAGGAGCAGAACCAGCTGTGGTCCCCCCTCGGCAGAATGAGCAGCTTTAAGTTGTGTGGTTAGGAACACTATTTACATAAACCACGAAGTGAACTGCGTTGGACAGATAAATCCATGACTCATTTATCATGAACTGCCCTGCTCAGTTTAGAAATTTATACGTGTATATTTACATAAACACAATGCTGCACTCCAACAGCTCTTGCATCTCATGTTTATGGCTGCCTGATGAATTTTTCAACCACTCATGGTTTGTATTTATCTCCAGAGATTTCTAAAGATGATGCTTTACTCATCTTCTTTTAGTCTGAGCGTTCTAAAATTAACGGCTTTATTCAAAAGATTTCTGATTCATCGATCTGTTATGTGCAAGGTTACATTTCTTACATAAAATCCTGATTTTTGTTCTCTCTCTTCGCTCGGGGGAAAAAAAATTGTCCATGCTGTGGGTCACTACAAACGTCCCCTCACATTGTTGGTGCTTGTCAGGGTCTAACCATTTGGAGGTCATATTGTTTTATCTCCAGCATTCAATCTCATCTCACTATAAGAACCCATCATAATACTACAAATGAACTAGAGACCTGCTTTATATTTTCAAACTGCAAAGGAGGAGGACTTTCGGCCCACTGAGTCAGTGCTAGCTCTCAGAGCATTCCCATCAGACTTAGTCCTTCACTCATTTCCCTATCCTTCTCAAATGCCCATCATCTGCTCCCTGATTTCCCCGCCACCCACCTAAACTAGGGACAATTCTGAGCAGGCAATTAACCTAACGGCAAGTTCTTGGGATGGGGAGGAATCCAAAGCCACAGGGAGAATGAGCAAACTTCACACTGACAGCATCGGAGGTTGGAATTGAACCTGGGTTATCGCAGCAGTGTGATATTTGACATTGGAGAAATGGATGTTCTGAATCCTGGATCCCACTTTGATCTTGTGCTAACGATTCAACTTAAGCTGCTATTGTATTTCCTCCTTAGCAGAGAGGCATTGCTTAAATAATGCAACAATCTCCCATGGGAGTGGGGACCACCCTGTGATGCTCTGCCGCAACCAAGTCTCACGCTACAACGAACACATGCCAAGTTGTGCAGAATGATGTAGGGGGCAGAGACTGGCGAATGCGTTCTGATGTAATTTATATAAAAGCTTGAGCACAGTGAAGGGAGGAGAATGACTGATGGAGTTTTCAATTATTCTGAGTATATAGGGTAGCAGATGCTGTATGCAAAACATCATTCCAAAGACGTACAGGTTAGGAAGTTGTGGGCGTGCTATGTTGGTGCCAGAATTGTGGCGATACTTGCGGGCTGCCCCCAGAACACTCTACGCAAAAGATGCATTTCACTGTGTTTCGAATGTACATGTGACTAATAAAGATATCTTACCGTATCTTTAACTGCTGGTCTGAATTATTAGTTGTATGCTTGGTGCCAGGAAGATGTCAGACACACTAAAGTGAACTGCACACAGAAGTGATTTCACCCAAGAACAATCGCCAACACAACCTAACCCAGAAAAAGAAATGCTTTTGTGTAATTTGCACATGAAAAACAAGCACTGAAGAATCGGGTTTCTGGGCTTTATTCTTTAACTAGGATCCTAACAAACATATAAATAGAACATAGAACAGCACAG
Source organism: Pristis pectinata (assembly GCF_009764475.1). NCBI lineage: Eukaryota > Metazoa > Chordata > Chondrichthyes > Rhinopristiformes > Pristidae > Pristis > Pristis pectinata. The sequence goes on along the minus strand of NC_067429.1, from coordinate 27,590,055 downwards.
CCTTTGGCCCACGACGTTGTGCCGAAGTAATTAAACCAGCAATCAAATGCCCAACTAAACCAATCCCTTCTGCCTACACAATGTCCACATCCTTCCACTCTCTGCACATTGATGCACCCATCCAAGGGCTTCCCAAGCCCTTCCGTTGCATCTGTCTCCTCCACCACCCCTGGCAGCGCACTCCAGGCACCCACCACTCTCTGTGCAAACACTTGCCCCACACATCTCCTTTAAACTTACCCCCCTTTCACCATATACCTGGTCATTCAACTCTTTTTTCTTTCTGGGAGCTTGTGGTGTGCAAGTTGACACTTCTCCTTCTTTAGGACTCAGAGCACACTACAAAAGTACCCAACTTATCATTCTCAAGGCAGCAGGCTGTGATGAGTGGAGGACCACAGGGAACAATGCCTGGGCCCTGGCTTTTCACAAGCTATATTTAAGAATTTGGCTGAGGGGACTAAATGTCATATTTCCAAGTTAGCCAATGATCCTAAACTTGGTGCGATTGTAAGTGCAGAAGAGGATGGAAAGAAGCCTCCATGGGATAGGGGCAGGCTGAGTGGGCGAGAGTGGAATATAATGGGGATAAATCTGAGTGCACATCATAGAAAGGCAGAGCATTTTTTAAATGGTGAGAAATTGGGTAGCTTTGGTATCCACAGAGACCTGGAAGTGCCTGTACACAAGCTGATAAAGGCCAATAAGTAAGCACAGCAAGCAATTCAATCAGTAAAATAGCAGATCAGCTTTTATCACAAGAGGATATGAATTCTGGAGTAAGGAAGCCTTATTGCTATGTATACTTCCCTGGTGAGATTGCAGCTGGAATATTTGCATAATTTTGGACTCCTCGCGGAATAAAGGATGGACTTGCCATGGCAGGAATGCAGTGGGGAATCATTAGACTGGTTCCAGGGATGATGAGTTTGCCATGTAAGGAGAAATGGAGTAGACAAGGACTTGATTCTCTTGAATTCAGAAGAATGAGGGATCTCATTGAAACACATGAATATTTTTCAAGAGTTTTTTTCAAACCAGACGTAGGGAGCATACTTCCCCTGGCTGAGAAGTCCAGGACCAGTGGACAGCGTTTCAGGACAAGGGGTTTAGGACTTGGATGAGGAGAAATTTCTTCATCCAAAGGGAGGGTGAACCTTTGGAATTCTCTGCTTTGGGGCGGCTATGGAAATTCAGTTGTTGCGTTCATCCAAAACACAGATGAATGGAATTCTGAGCATTAAATTAGGAGTTATGGGCATAGTGCAGGAAAACGATGTTGAGGTAGGTCAGCCATGATCGCGATGAAATGGCAGAGCCAGCTCTCCTTCTCCTGCTCCCATTTCTTGCCCTTACCTTGTCACCTGGTGGTAAAGCCTTGGGCCAGTCTCCTGAGAACGTGCAAGGTCTTGTATAAATGTATTTTGTCTTCTTTTCTGTCTGATTTCAACTTCTGCTTACATTGGCCACACCCTCAGATCCATTCCCCTTAGAACATAGAACAGGTCCTTTGGCCCATGATATTCTGCCAAACTAATTAAACTAGTAATTAAAAGCTGATCTAAACTAGTCTCTTCTGCCTGCACATCCATTCTCTGCATATTCTTGTGCCTATCTAAGAGCCTTTTAAACACCTCTGTTATATTTGCCTCCAGCACCACTCTGTGCAAAAAACTTGCCCTGCACATCTCTGAACTTATCCCCTCTCACTTTAAATGCATGTCTTCTAGCATTAGACATTTCAACCTTGGGAAAAAGATACCTTCCCTGCAACCACAAGTCCAAGAGAGGTTCACTTGAACAGATGAGGTATGCGGCGGACTTAACCATTTACCATCAGATCTGGTTGCACCACACAACATCTTGTTGGGCCTTGCTCTAATCACCATCCTTCGGGAACACAAAGTAATCAAGGCCTGTTTCCTCGGTGGCAAACCATCAAACCATCTTTGTAAATGCTGTCTTCTCCAACCTCACCAACAAAGTGCAAGAAGCACATAGACGTCCTCGTCACTAAAGTTGAGACCATTTCCTCTGCTTAACCCATTCCTTTACCTTGTCCACTGAGCCAAGCTTCCTTTAAGATGCCATCTGCCGTGGCCCTGACTTCGTGTCTCTGTAGCGTTTCTCCTTTTCCACCTCTCCTCCCTCACCTTGACCACGAAACCCACCTCCTACTCCTTCAATCAACTCCCTCTAAACCACTGCCCACCCCATCTGGTTTCCATAGTAGCTGATGTTATCAATGGATCTCTCCCTTCCCCCTCGAATCCACCCCAAATAAAAATCCTCACCCCCTCTGTTCTCATAAACCACCTTCCCATTCCCAAACTTCCTGAAGACACTGCTAGCAGTGCTGAGTTATGGACATCTTTCCTCAAATTCCCAATTTCAACAACACCCCCCTCCTCCGACCACCACCCCTTGCACAGAACACTGCCCTAACATCAGTGTGTATGATTACAACAAATTAAACCAAGAAGGGAGAGAAAGGAGGATTATTCTCCAGCCTTTGACATACCGATCCACACAATCGTCTCTCATCTGTCCTCTGTGTTCCCTTCAGGTGGGATTTCTTGTCCTGCTCTATTCTCATGTCTTCAGTTGTATCCAGAAAATCTTTTCTTCCCATTCAAGCAATGAAACCTTTAGTGTCCTCAAAGGATCTATATTTGGCCCCCCCTCCTGTTCTTCATCTATCCACCATCACACATTGACATTATCTAAAGTTCAGTGATAAGCCCATTTATACTGATGGAACCCAGCTCTATCTCATCACTGTTATGTACTGTTCTCTCTAGTAGTTGTTCTTTCAGCAATAACATACCCCTTGTTACATTCTACAGGTTCTTGGCAAGTTACGGTATCAGATTATTTCTAAACTACTCACAGTCCTCCACCTTGGCAACACTCACCTGGGTGCTTATAATTACTGTAGTATCAAGAGACACCACGAAGTGGTGGGGCATTGAAATCTGACAATTAGAACAATTTATGCCAATAGCAGGCAGCCATTTTGTCCATTGTGCCCGAGCTGGTTGACAAAGAGCAACCCAACCTGATGCCAGCTTCCGGCACCAGGGGTTCACTTCCCTATCGGTCACAGCCCTTCAGCATTGCTTTAATGCATCGAAGGTTCCTGTCTCTACCAACCTTTCATACCATCCCTACGAATTGATTCCAAGCACTTGCCCACCACCGAAGTTGGACTAGCAGGCCTGTAATTACGTAGTTTATCATTTTCTCCCTTTTTAAACAATACATTGTGTGTGTGGAGTTTGCCTGTTCTCCCTGTGACATTATGGGTTTCTTCTAGATACTTCAGTTGTCTCCCACTTCCCAAAGACATCCAGGTCAGCAGGTAAATAGCCCTCTGTAAGTTGCCAATAGTGTTAGGTGAGTGTTAGAATGCAAGGAGGAATTACTGGGAGAATAAAATGGGATTAATCCAAGTGGGTGCTCAACAGTCAGCATGCAGTTGATAGGCCTGTTTCTGTGCCGTACAAATCAGTGACAATTAGCAGTCGTCTAATTCTCTGGCATCATGCACATCACCAAGAGTAACTGAAAAGTGATGAACAAAGCCTCTTCAATTTCATCTCTTACATCCTGTATTTCCACTTGTTTAAGTGTGTTCTGATTTCAACTTTCAATACAACAGAGCCAACATTCCAGAACTCCAGGAAACCCAGACAAATGTACAAGCATTGGGGTTGCTGCAATCTAAACTACTTTCTAGCATGAACTGGTGTGCTTTTTACATAACATTTCAACCTGTTTCCATTCCAACAACATATATTCACATCTAGTGCAGCACAAAATTCATGAGATGTTTTGGTTGGTGGAGAGTTCTCCCAGAACTTGTCTCTGACTAGTGTTTACTGGGGCCTGGTCAAGCTGCTGTGTTCTTGCCCTGCAGCAGAGGTTGCAGTACATCTGTTAGTTCATCATCAGCTTCAGTCTCCCAAGCTCCTTCCACAGCCTCCCTCAGATGATGCCTAACCCAGTGCCCCCACTGCTATCAGAATTTTGAACCAATCACCTCTTTCACATCGATGAAAAACACGATGATGCTGGAGGAACTCAGCAGGCCAGGCAGCATCCGTGGAGAAAAGCAGGCGGTCAATGTTTTGGGCCAGGACCCTTCTTCAGGAACCATCCACAGACGCTGCCTGGCCTGCTGAGTTCCTTCAGCATCATTGTGTTTTTCATCTCGATTCCAGCATCTGCAGTCCTTTATTTCTCGAATATTATCTCTTTCACATCCCCTTCCCGGTGGTGCTGCCATGTTCTCGGACGTTAAATTCAACCTCCCTCAGTTATTCTGTTATTGCCACTTCTGCATTTCTTTTTACACTACTTCAGACTGCACTACAATCTTTGCACCATTCTGCTCTTTTGCCTTTATCATTTGATTTATTCTTACTATGTGTACTTTTTACTCTGTGAGATTCATGCGAGCAAGGAATTTCATTGCACCCTGACAACAAACAATCTGAATCTGGTACCTTACAGTCTTCTTCCCATAGGATCTGGGTTGTGACAACTGTCTGATCTCTGTAGCCTTCTGCCATCTTTCTTGTTGGTGTTTCTGGTTGGATTCTCACCCCCTGTCACCCGAATTAAGGTGGTAACATCTCCCTTAACTGCCCCCTTGCGGAAGGAAGCTTGCTTTTCATTCTCTCTCTCAGCCTCAAATTCCAGTTGGAATTCTAGGCTTCAATACCTGTTGGGCAGTTGGCAGAATCTCGATCCCTTGGGATGAAGACTAATGAAGGTACCATAGGAAGGTAATTGCTCTGAGGAGGAATGGAGAAGGGTTCTGGGAGCCTAGTTCAGTGGCCACTGGGTTGGGCTGGAAGTGGACCCTGGTGTCCACACCATTCAGTGCTTCTCTTGCTGTTCTCTGATGCACCATTCTTGTGCAGTATTCTCTGCTGTTCCTTTGGATTATGAGCGACAATGATGTATGAATGAATATCCACAGCTACAAATTTTGCAAACCCACCTGCAGCAAATTCTGTTAGAACCTTGAATGGAATACTGCCTCTGGTTAACTGAGCTTTCAGTCTCTGAAGATGTGTCTGAGTCAAAGTCGCCAATTTCCAGGATGTTGGAAGAATAATTAGCTGCCACCAGGTGGTTTTGACCAAGCTGGTCAACAAAGAGCTACCCAACCTAATCCCAGCTTCCAGCAGTAGGTTCATTTCTCTGCAGGTCACAGCCCTGCAGCATTGCTTAAACATCTTGAGGGTTCCAGCTGTAAGGAGGTCTGGTCCTGCCCTTACTCAAGGTCTATCCAGCACATGTTGAATCCTGGGCATCTTTAGTTGCCTGGTCTCCACAGGTCTGCAGTATGCACACATCACATTTCCTGGTGAAGTCTTTCACTACTGTGGTCATTCCTGGGCAGTACAGAGGGTCAAAAGCTCTCCTCAAACAGCTGCCTTCTCCAGATGCAGTGAGCAAGTGTTCTAGCATTTCTCTCTTCTGGATTTGGAACCATCATTCATTCTGGTAAACAATCCCTCAGAAGCACTGAGCTCATCTTGCATATAGAAGTACACGGCAAGACTGTGGGTGAAATCTTACTGCTTCTCTGGCCACTCGATCACTACACCTGCATACAATTCTTGCAGCAGCTTCTTCAATGGCTTTGCCATAGGGAGATCCTTCAGTGTATTCCCCTGCTCCAGTTCTGTGCGTCTTTGAACTTTCCTTCCTGCAAGACGATATGAACAACTATAGAGTTGTACACCTCTATAGTAGTACAACCATAGAGCTATTCACCATGTACATCCTACTGCCTGAACAGTAGACAGTAACCACTAACGTCGTTTCTTGGAGCTTCCTTCTAGTCTGAGGATTCTTCACTTGCAGGGGCTTGTGATCAGCCTGTAATGTGCACGACTCCCATGTGTACTGGTGGAACCTGTCAAATCCAAATGTCACGCTCAACATCTCTCTTCCAATTTGATCTTAGTGTGCTTCAGCGGCTCTCAGACCTCAACTTGTGTACGCTAACTGGCTGGCCATCTCGTGGGATTGGCTGCTCCTTGGCCTTTTTCTGAGATGTCTGTTTGATGCATCAGCTCTTTTTGATCATTGAAGCAGTACAGCACTGGCTCTGCTGTAACCATCCCATTGAGTTGTTGGGCTGCTTGCTCCAGGATGTCCTTCCAACATCATGCAATGTTGCTCCTTCTCAGGTCTCCTCTCCTCACTCAGATGGGGCAGGAGTTTGCTTCAGTAGTTGATAAACCTTGTGAAATGTTGGACCCCACTGACATCAGTCCAACTTAGTATTTCCATCACAGCCTCCACCAGATCTGGTTGCAGTCCTTCTGCGTTGACCACATGGCTCACAATGGAAACTGCAGATTGCACTACACTGCACCTTTCTGCTTCTGTTCAGTAAGTGCTCTCATCTTTCTGTTGTGGTCAATTGCTACCCCTACAATGGCTTATCCTTCTCCAATAACTGGATCATCATCCAATATGGTTTTCTCATCAGCAAGTCCTTCATACACTGGATCCAGTCTTCACTGAAACTTTTTGAATATGGTTCTAAACCCAAACAGGTCTTCTGTCCTGGTATCTCCCAAAAGGGATTTGGAAACTCATTAGAAATAAACTCTCTTTGCCATGGCCAACCTACCGACTTCCATTCAGTGCATCCAGCAGACTGAAAATGTTTGTTCTGCTCAAATCTGACAGTATCTTCCATCGCCTTCAGTGCCTTATTCAGATCATGTGAATCCAATCAGATCCACGGCTTATCTACACACACCAAGCTTGATGCCCAAGGGCTACCAGGGATGATCCCCGCTTCCAGCAGTCCAAGCTCAGTGCTCAGTTTCTCTTTGACAGCAGCTGGAACACGTCTTGGAGCAGTATCAATTGTTTGCCCTCATCCAGCTCCACATGGTATATTCCCTCTAAGCTTTCCAGTTCCTTCAAACATCGGCAAATTTATCCAGCAGCTGCTTCTGCACTCTCATCTGGTTCCTAGTGTGTGGTGATCAGTTCCTTCAGCTGGGCTGCATGATACTGAAGATTAGCACACAGTTCTACTGAGGTACAACAAATTTGACGTTGTACTTCTTCCTATTCTTTGGATTTTGAGTCGCAGCTTGCGTTTGCCAGGTGATGCTCCTGTCATTATTGTCTTTAAGTTTCCTTGCAACCTTAGGAACGATAAAATATGTTGCACTACTTTCCACCTCTCTTCCTTAGATCCATCATAGCAGAGAGCTGTACTGAGTACTTGACCGCCCCTCGTTCCATTGCCTCTCCATCTGCATTCAGACTTTGATCTTAAACCTCATATGTGCCACCACTATCACTTCTTATTTGCACCTCCATAAATACACCCGACTCCATTCCTGTTTCAGCTCATCTGCTCATGAAAACCTCTCCCACAGCTTTGTTAGCTCCAAGCTCTTTTCTATTGCACTCGTGGTAAGACTCCTACCTTCCATGCTCTCTAAACCTGAGCTCATGACAACTCTGATCTGCATCTTAACCTGCATCGTCTTTTTCACCAAGGGCCCAAGTGCTCACTGACTTTAGTTAAATAACACACTCAATTTAAAAATCTCTTACATGGCCTCTCCTTCCTGATTGTCAGTCCCCTCCAACCTTTTGAAATACCTGCAATCCTCCAATTCTGACCTCTTATGCATCCTCCATTTTAATCACTCCACCAATGGCTACCAATCTGTAGCAGTCGAGTCCCAGATTCTGGAATTGCTTCCCTAAACCATTCCATCGTTTTTCTCTCTCTTCTCCTTTGAGAAGCCTGTTAGAAGTTAACACTGACCAAGCTTCAATTAATCAACACTAATATCTCTGCAGTTTAGAGCCAAATATTATTGATAACATTCTTGTTAGATGCCTATGAACATTTTACTATATCAAAGATGCATTGTCAATCTAAATTGTTATTTTAACATTTTCTACACCTGTCAAGTAGGTCTGGCTTGAATGTCACCCCAAAGTTATAAAGTGTTTTCCCAAGTGAACTTCTATTGACTCTGAACTATTTTGTGGCTCACTATAGCCTTCTACTCAGTGGCAGACTTCTGCACAAGGTCTATGTTGCATGTTTGAAAGAGTAAATTAAAATACGACATTGGAATCAAACGTTATCAAGTTTAGGATTTGCACTGATTCGGTTATATGTAACTAAAATGCCAACTTTCGGAAAAAGATTGGCTTTAAAAAGCAGGCCTTATTTGGACACAGATTTTCCAGCCTCATTACATTACGACTGAATATTTTCTGAAATATTTGCCACTGGCAATAACAACAGATCAACTGCACAAGTGGAACAGAATAGCACCTGCATGCCCTGCAGCCTTTTGTTTTGGCAATTAATTTGATTTGCTCTCCCCCCCACCCCCCTTTGTAGAATTTCCTTCAACACTTGGCTTCCCTAGTCATGCCAGTACTGTTGAGAGGCAACTAGTAGCAGGTACCAGTATTTGCTGCCATTTTCATAGCTCCTTTCACAATGAAACACAAACTGAATGTACAAAGTGTTGTAAAGTAAGTGCAGGGACATATGCAGCTTAAATGGTAGCCTTTCTGTGGCATCAATGTACCACACACAGCTATTCGATTAATGACCAGTTACTTTCAAGAGAAATGAAGACATTGATGGAATACTCTTAAAATTAGAATTTCCCATTGTACAACTCATTAAAGTTTCTAACTTTTGCATGATTTTAAGTGAATCATTTTGTCGATGATGCACAGACCCACACAAAAGTACGGTTTGCCCTAGCATACAGCTTTGTTTGGGAGATCTGTGAAGAATGCACAGTAGTAAGCAAAGTCAATTCTAGTCTCTCAAACCCCTCTCTTTGGCATTAGACCAAGTCACCCTTCTTCAGCAACAAGTTGTTGTCTCTTGAAATCTATTTCTGTTCCTTATGTTAGCGGTTTGCATTGATGATGCATCCTCAGTCATAACAGTCACCATATAGTGCGCAGGCTCTTTGACCCAATGAGACCAGACTGACGATCAGGAAACCATTTACACCGATCCTGCACCAACTCTTTGTACTATGACTTTTGTTAAGTTTATTATCTACCACAGAAATATATAGTATTCACTAAACTATTCCTTCCACTGTTAAGGTTCTTTGGCCTAACCTTTCACACTCTTGAAAATGTCAGTCAGACCATTTCAGTCTCTTTCCTTTTGTGGCCAAGACTTTAATCCCTATCTCCATTTGTAAACTCTGAATGACCTTCCAACTTCCACAGGTGAATGGAGTAAAATCAACCAACATTCATTCAAATAAATGCAAGTTCCATCACTTTTGGCACTTACACTTTCTGATAAACAATAGCTTAGCCAGTCTTTGTTCTTTTTGTGCCAGCTCTCCCAAAGAGCACAATTTTGACCTGGGTTAAAACATCAGATTGCCAATAGATTTCAGGACATCTAAACATCAACATCCCGTGTGAAGAACTGGGGCCCAACTTCACTCTAATTGTTAGATTGGCCCGTAATCTTAGACTTCCCAACCTGAGGAATAGGGCAGACAGACAAATAAACTCTATATCTTGTGGAGCTGGCTAAGGAATTGTTCAGGGCAAGTTGGTTAATATAATACCTTCAGTCAAATCACTCCCTAATCTTCCAAATTTCAAACTACAATCCTAGTTTATGTAATCTCTCTTTAAATGATTCTAACCTTTGGAGTTCAGATACTATTTTGGTTAATCCACACTGGCCAACAGATCCTTCACCATGTTTGGAACTCAGAACTCTATTATGGGTTTTTGTTCATGTCTTTGGTAACACTTCAAACAGAAGGTACCCAACTAAGTCAGTCATCTGAATCTTTATTGCATCACAGCTGCATTCAACTCTACATGTATTAAACAGCTTTGAATAACAGCACATTTTCACTGTAAAAAGATTTACATCACAGTAGAACAGAATTCATTACAACTTGGGACATTCGATGAGCATAGATCCATGAAGACATCTGGGCACCATCATCAAATGATGTCCATTCTTAGGCCCATTAATTTACACAAATATTTCACCTCAACAATGGAGAGCTATCACAGAAAAGCTTTGTTTTTTATAATCCTTGTTTTTTTCTTAAATACTTACATATTGTAAACAGCACAGAAATAAATACAGTCAAGAAGGTAAGCTGCATTTTCCCAAACAAGACGTCAAAACATTTATCAGTAGACATCTGCATTCTAGGTTTCAGTTTGAAGATTTCCATAGCTGGCTTCTGAAACTTGCAAAATGGACAAGAATTTCAATTGGTTAAAAACGCAGAATGCTGGGAAATGCTATAAAAGTGTCCTGGCCCAATCATTCCTAGTGGATTTTGCTCACAATGTATTACGGTGACTCAACTACAGCCATTGTTACACATTATAATTTGAGCAAGTTAATTAACGAATGTAAAATCCGCAGCATTACAAAATGACAGGGCCCTGGTTATGGGATATAGAGCAAGGATAAGGTGAGAAGACACCCAGCTACTTCACCAGCCTCCAGCATTCCAGAAGCATCATTCACCAAATACTGGATCATGATTATTCTTCACAGCAACATTTGCATCAGGTCATCATTGGTGATTGAAACTAACGGCCACACAAGTAGATGATCATTTGAACAGCCTGATACTACTGCGACATTCCAAAGTGCTTGGATGCAGATGGAAGTACAGACCAAGCCTGGCTGGACACCAGTCTTACAGTGCCATCAGACTGATCAGGCAATTCATTTTAATAGGAGCAATGCTTGCTTATTGCACTCAATCAAGATGGATGCACTCAAGATCTCCATTATTCTTTTTGTTTTGAAAGGAGTTCATTTTGTGTGTGTGTATATATATATATATGAGAAAGGTTAGCAAAAATGTTTCTAGGACCTAAAAATAAATGTAATGATTACCTAAATCAAGCAATGAGCCCTCTTTCCAACACATGGCCTCCACAATCCACAGGGAACCAGAAATATAATAGTTTTGATCAGCTTATTCCCAGAGTTTCAACAGTTTGAGTCCCATCAGTTGCGATCTCCCTTACCCACCTAGCCTGGAGCTGTACGTGGCTGATAAATGAGAGATTCACTTCTCGGGATTGAGAACTGCTCTGAATTTAATTCACAACAGCTGCAGGATGAGGAAGAGAGCAGAGCAACAGAGAAGGGTCAGGTGCATAAAACATTTCACAGTTGGCCCCAAACAGAATGAAGTCACAATCTATTGCAACCGCACAAGCAGGACTACAACAAAATTGTGTATGCAATAAAAGTACAGATCTATATTTGAACATTTAAATCTTGTCAAAAATAACACTTTGATTTATATTCTATATAACGAAGACTAGGCTCCATCAATCTGTGGACATTATGTTTGCAATATTTAAATCAAGAAGGTACTAGAATTTTGGGAAGGGAAAATGGGGGTTCATTAGATTTCCAATCAATATTCCAGGCAGTTTAAGAACACACAAAGATAAAAGACTGATACCAGCTCTGGAATTTCAGTTGCAGAAAACTCAAACTTCTGACCAGAATTTAACATAAATGTTATCCGAAGTAAATTCACACTAAGAATCAAGTGAAGTGCTGAGACAAGGATGCACAACTGCAGCCAAGTCCTACTTGTGGGAATAAAATTCCATGCAAATCCCTAACGTGAAATTTTCCTCTTTTCCCAATCCCGATAAAGCGACATATTGTTGTCATCCACGTATAGAACCAATCCAACGTATCACAAATTCTCCAAACCAGTGTTACTAGCTCATCTTTCTACCTTTCCTACTGTGTCAATCAGTTCATAAGTGCACAATTTAACAAAATGACATTCACTTTGAAAGCTCTAAGGTTTGAACTGTAGTGAAGAGGGACACTGATCTGCATAGCAACAAGTGAAAATATCTTTAAAAATGCCTGGTGTATTTCCAGTACTAAAATCAACAAAACCAAGAATGCTGATGTCTATGTTGTATATATTTTAATTTAAGACATGTAAGAGAAGTTTCTTTGCAAGGAGCATGCAAAATGCTAAGGGTCTTAGATTGGAGATTCCTTTCTTCTCAGTTGGTGCTTCTTCGTTGGATGTGATTCACAGTGTTGACCAGATAGTCTTTCCTGTTTTTATTCCCAATGATCCCGGCGATGAGGATCACTGTAAGATACAACCAAGAGAAATTGTACTGAGAAATAATCGCAGGGAGGGAGTAGATTCAAGTTATCATGCAATTCATAAGCTGCTGGTTAATTCTGAATCAATTATTTCAATACTTTCTTGAGCAGTTTCCAACTTTGCATTCTCAACACATCCAAAGCTTCTACTGCCTACAATGCACAGAAGTTAGTATAAAAATGGGATGATGGAGATGGGGTGAGGCTGCAAAAAAATAACGAAACCAACCTTCCTTCTTCTTTTAGGAGTGACAGAAACTTGTTAACACGGTGCTCAGGTTCCATCTGAAACATAACCAAGATTGATATGATGTTACAAACCAGCATAATCAGTGGATGTGGTCAAGCTAAAGAAAAATGAGAGCCTACATTTAAAAAAAAGCCCCAATCACATCTCAGAGTGATTTATAGAGTATTTTTGATGTACACTCATTGTTGTGTGTTAATAATAGTGCAGTCCTGCAATTGGCAACTCATCTCATGGTCAAATAACACAAGGCTTTGAGCAGTTTAACTCAGCCACAGACAATTCCCAGGAAAGGATGGAACTGATGCCAGGAGAATGAAGTTTGTGACACCGACAAAGGACAAAGTTTGTATCTACAAACAATCTGCTGGAAGAAGTCAGTTTAGAATTAATAAAGATGACACCATCACAAAGCTGAAAGCACAGACCACACTGGTTAAGAGCTGTTCGTAGCCAGAACAGATTCTTTTGCTTTATTTCTACTGGGCACCTTTCAGCAAGTAGCAATCTGGAGTGGGAACATGGCCCATGTGTGCAAGTTTGTTCCCTTGCTTGTCGATGAGATTTTCACTCTTTTAATCTCTTGTAGTTGCATGAGACACATAAATACATACAATGATTACATTTGAAATGAGTTTGCAGTCAGGGTCATAGTGATGGGAATCACGAAATGTGACATGATGGGTATCTAAAGCTATATTTCTCACCAAGGTTATGAGCCAAATGATTTCCCTATATTTTATTCTGTGACTGTGATGGATCAGGAAACTTTCACAATTAATCCCAGTTTGTGATGATTATATTCATGAATGAGGCTTGTAAGGAAAGGGTGCCACAGTGGTGCAGCCAGTAGATCTGCCTCAACTACTGCGATCCATGTTCAATACTGACTTCTGCTGCTGTCTGCGTGGAGTTTGTACATTATCCCTGTGACCACATGGTTTTCCCCTCGGTGCTCCAGTTTCCTCCCACATCCCAGAGACTTGTGGGTTGGGAGGCTAATTAGCCATTATAAGTTGTCCCTACATGTAGGTGTGCATGGTGACAGTGGTAGAACCTGTGAGGAGCTGATGGGAACGTGGAGGGGAGTAAAATGGGATTAGCACGAATGGATGCTTGATGGAGTTGATGCAGACTTATGCTGAAGACCTGCGTCTGTGCTGTGTGACTCTATGACTACGGAAGAGCTTACTCACGTCCCCATCCCAGAGAGCTACTCCGCAACACCCGCTGAAAGGTGCGCCAGTGGAAAGATGGCAAAAGAAACTGGTCTCAACCACTTTGGTCTTTGTTTTCAGACTAACAGACAAAATAACAAAGCGGCAACTGATGCCAAAGCGAACAGTGCCCCACTAACCCATCATTACCTGGAAGGAATAATAACGCAGGTTGGAAGGGCACAAAATTCAAGGAGAAAGATACATGGATATCACCTGGTCCCAATGTTTATTACAGCACTTCCAAGCTACTAGCTATTAAAATGGCCAGCAATCCTGGTAGCAGTAGATAAGTGTCAGAAACCACATGACTTTAGATATGGCCATCACCAGTGAGCAGAACTTAAAACCTTAAACCTGTGATGGGTGAAATGCAAAACATCATGTTGATCAAGGCTTGAATATGCCTGATTTGAATGAATTACTTGACAGTAGTGTTTCTCAATCAAGTTCAATTTGCTCAAGAGTTAGCACTTGGCTGTCATGAGGTCAGAATAGGAGGGAGAGCAACGAATGATGTACAACTCTGCTTAAAGTTTCAATCCTTCATCTCAACATATCACCCAGCATCATCTCTGCCAAAAATCAATGTGGTTGTTGTTTTCTACTTAATAGGAAACTTTGTTCATCACTGTCAATGCAGGCACTATTGCAACTGCTACTGTAGCAACCACAAGAGTTTAAAGTGTGAACTTCTGATAATAGGGAAAATGCTGAAAATTTATTATTAATGAAGTGAAAACAGGGCACTTAGAAACAAGTAATAAGATTGGGAAGAATCAACATAGATTTACGGAAGGGAAATTATGTTTGATAAATCTTAGTTTCTTTGAGGTTATAATAAGCAGAACACATGGGAGGACCAGTGGATACGGTGTATCTGGACTTTGAGAAGGCCTTTGATAAAATGCTGCAGAAGAGGTCATTAGAGCACATGGGATTGAGGGTTAGATACAGGTGTGGACTGAAGACCAGTTAAGTGATGGAAAACAGACTGGGAATAAACTGGTCAGTTACAGGTGGGGAGGCTATGACAAGTATCAGTGCTGGGGTCCAAGCTGTTCACAATCAATGATTTGGATGTGTAAACCAAGTGCAGTCCAAAGACGTACAGGTTAGGAGCTGTGGGCATGCTGTGTCGGCACCAGAAGAGTGGCAACACTTGTGAGCTGCCCTCCCGAACACATTCTCAGTAACGCAAAAAGATGTTTCACTGTGTTTCGATGTACATGTGACTAATAAATATCTAAAATATCTATATTCAAGTCAGCTGATAATATAAAGCTGGGTGGCAGTGTGTAGTGTGGAGGAATGTAGAGACACTTCTCAGAGATTTAGACAAGTCAAGTGAATGAGCAAAGACTTGGCCTGTGAATGATACCATGGAAAAGCAGGAGAACGCCCATTTTGGTAAAAAAAAAGGTTTTAAATGGTGAGAAATTAAATGGCGTTAGTATGCAGAATCACAAAGTTAATGTGCAGATGCAGCAAGCAATTAGGAAGGCAAATGGTATGCCAGACATACTACAATAGGATTTGAGATCAAGGTTAAAGGCACAACTCTATGTGACCTCGACAGGACTAAATGTGAAATATTAACGACAGGTCTGGTAACCCTACCCAGAGGAGGACATACTTGCGGAAGAGGGAGTACATTGAAGGTGCACCAGTCTGATTCCTGGAATGGTGGTTTGTTGTACAAGGACATATTAAGCAGGCTGGGCCTATACTCTTGAGTTTGGAAGAATGGAAGGTGATCTCGTTGAAACATACAAAATTCTTACAGGCCTTGAGCGGTCGATGCAGGGATAATGCTTTCCTGAATGGGTCACCTAGAGCCAGAAGTCTTCTCAAAATAAGGGATCAGCCATTCACAACTGGAATGAGAAGAAAGGTCTTCACCCAGATTTTTTGAATATCTAGGGAGTCAAGGGATGTGGGCAAAGTGCAGCAAAGTAACACTAAGGTAAAAGAAGCCATGATCTGATCAAATGGCAGAGCAGTGTGAGGGGCCAACACAAATGCAAAGGATTATGTTCTTCTAACTTAGGGAATAAGCTGCTGTGATTTTAATATTATATTTTGAGCTGTTGGTCTGATAACACACATCTCCCCACGTGCTTCTGGTGCTGAGTTTAGCTGGGGCAGTGCAACTGACAATACCAAAATCGACAAGATCAAGGAGGTCAATGTAATGAGGTACAGCAGAACATCCATTTTGCAAACCAATTAATTCATTCAGGATCATGGATATATTGTGAATAAGTTTAAAAAAAAATCAATTTGCCTGATTCAATAAAAAGCCAATCTTTTGGGCAAAATAAATTCTGGTGAATTTTCCTGTCAAATAGAAGCTTGATGACCAAGCTGTTCCTCACTGTAATCACCATTGGTTGTGGCAAAAGCACTTTTTTTTAAAAAAAAGTGAGATACTAAACCTATATTTGGCAGTCATGTGCCTCAAATGACTGTCTCTCTCTGGAAAAATGCAAACTATGGTTTGGTTCCTAAAATGAGCCATAACAAAATGCACACAAGAATTTTTTTTCAATTACACATTTTGTCCAACAAGCAACAACTTTGAATTAGGTATTTTTATACAAATTATATACACACCTTAATACATCATTTTTGCCCTGAATGCTTTAAAAACAAATTTTCAATCTTGTCTGTTCCAACAAGGCTCTGCAAAGGTGAACAGTACGGGAAACATTCCACAGCTATAACATCCAAACAACCTGCAATTATTGATATTTAAATATATTCTTCTACTTACTTTCATTAAATTATGATCATTTCTGCAGAAAAATAGATCTTGTAGACCCTAGCATTGTTATGCAAAGGGCTCACCACAGGATGTTTTGTTGTAAACAAAGTTTATTTAAAAGGATAAAGTCAAACACAATTTGTAAAAATTATAATTCAAATTCAATTAAAATTTGGAGTTCATGATTTACACCACCAGCATTGTACACTGCAGTTTAGTTTGTGAACTTCTTTCCAATGTGTGTTCCCTGAGAGTGGCAAATCTACAGTTTAGAGTTCCCTATACATCCAATTACAAAGAGCTAGACTAGGACTCTCTATGCAAACTTATACAGTGACACCCAATTTATGCTGAATCCCAATAGAAACATTCTATTGGTCCACTAGTGAAAATAATACATTGCTAGATACAGTTACATTAGCTGTGGTGGAAAGCTGGATCCCAAGAATTGGAAATGGTACCCTGTCTTGTGCGAGGAAATGTTAGCCAAGATATCCTTTCATTCCACCAAATTTCAGTGACCACTACGAGAAAGAACACCTGTGGATGCCTGCAGAGGACAAAAGTGGACCCCATCGTGCAGTCTATCCACACACAAAAATATCCTCAAGAACAGCCACTTGGATGAGGCTCTGTGCAGTGTCTACAGAACCGTCCCCTGTGAGAAAAACAAAACTTTCAGAAGAAGGTGCAGCAAAATAAAAGATTAGGAACCTCTGAACTAAACAACCAGTTGAGCCCGGAAGGACATTTTGGGCAAGCATCTTATTCCCAAGTCTCAATCAGATCGAACATGAATCTGGAAGTGGTCTGAGGGAAGATACCAACAGAAGTTGGTTTCTCTCTTTATATCCAAGGATCCAGTGGACTGCCTGTACTTGCTGCATATTTGGTCTCTGTACCATTTAAATGGCTCAGGATGGACAATAAGTAATTCTTAGTTCAAGACGCTCAACTTTCCACTCATTATATTTAGCATCAAATGGATAATTCCACCAGGATAACGTGGCTGCAATTTCATTTTAGAAAGTGATGGCTAAACTGGTTTGGTTTAGGAAACTCTCCAAACTGGCCTAGTCAATATGTCAGAAAACAAATCGCATCTGGCTGTTTAAGAAACCAAAATCCAGAGATTAATTAAGAGCTCACATCCCACTGCCTTGAATTCTGGAGCAGAAGGTTAATGCACCAACTTGGTGATGGCTGAGGCTACACATGTTAAAGCTGTTGACAACAAACATTGATACAGATGAGCAAACCCTGGAATTTTTAGTGCGGCTTTCTCCCAAATTTTCTCCATTGCTTCCCTTCTTCACCTGAAGACATTAACTCTAACCAAGAGACAAGCTGAAGCCGTCAATCAACCTTCAGCTGTCAGACATGAGGGCATTCTTGATGTATGGGAAGCAAACACTACTACGATACTATTATTTAGTGGTAGTGACAAAAGTAAAGCTAAATGTTTATGAGTGAAAATGAACATAATGAAAAACCAGGAGATTGAACAGCTTGTGTGAATACAATGGGGTGTGTAAGAAACAAATACATACAAAATATTGATTGCTCTGTCACATTTTCATGCTAATATCTGGCTATGCAGTTACAGCACTTGTGTCTTTAATACAAAACTTTCTAGCAAGGACCACTGGACAACACATTGGAGTAGGAATGTCCACTGATTTCCACTGACCACCTGCTATCCTCTTCTAAATGAGGAGGTCTATTCCTTCCATTGGAGTAGCAGAGACCTTGGACCATTTCTGATTTGATCAGTTCTGTTGTACCAGTTTAAGTGCCATCTCAGACTACTGCGGCACAGGCTATTAATTTCATACCGCAGTGGATACACTGATACTTCATATCAACCATTTTTTTTGACATGTCTAAGCTGGCCCACCAATTACTGCTGAATTACAAGCAGCATTTCCTGGGCCCTCTACAATTCCTTGAGAAAGCAAATTATATTTAAATCAGAGAAAAATTTTACACGAAATTTCAAAGGAGCTACTGTTATTATACATTTTGAAAATGATAAATACGAAAAGGATAATCATATATTTGAAACTTTGCAGATAATGAATTTACCCTTTGTTACTTTAAAACATTATATTTTCTATTTAAGCAGCTGAGCAATTCACTTTGCTTCATTAAATTCTGATGTAATTATTCATGTAGCAGATTTGCTTAATGATTTTAATCTTAAATAACAAAAAAAACAATTTGCCTCTTGAAAATGCAATTTAAAAAATGTAATTGAATAATTTCAGCTGCTGAAACCATTAACAGAGCTCTGTTTCATTATGCAGGACATGTAATCAAAAAGGTGTGAATCTCACGGCTAGTAATGGATACACCACAAGAGAATGGAATAAAATATCAGGAGTTAAAATGCATGCACAAAATACATGATAAAAACAGCTGAACTACTTTAAGGTGTTGTGGACTTAAGTAAAGCCAAAAACTGATGAGCTCATTGCAGTTTATAAAGCTCTCCAGCCAAAACAACAAACAAATGAAGAATGACTCAAAGACTCTTGCTTATTTCACAATTAGACTTGGGAGATGTGAATCATGCGGTGGATTAGACATTGTACCTTTCACCAAGCACCTAGACTCAAATCCAGCTGAGGAAGGTAGAATAAGAGCATTCTCAACAAGTTTTAAGGATTTCATTTTAAATAGGCATACAGTAGGTAATTTTAAGTTTATAAAGGAATATTTACATATATAAAAGTAACCAAATTTTCACCATGAAAAATACAAATTAATTCTACTCCATTTAAGACGGTTTCCCTCATGAATGTGAATCAGGAATTTATAATTGCACAAGGAACACAAGAGTGTGAAAGAAACATTAAAGGAAGAAAGCTTTTGTTAAATAGGAGCCATATCCAGATGCATGATTTTCTTGTTAACATACAGTGTTACTGAAAGTCTTTCCCACTTCATTGTGCCAAAAAAATTTTCATTTAAGAAAAACGGAATTATTTCTCTTTGGATTTCTGATTTGGTTATCTATAAATCTGCTAAATTCCTCAAATGATTTACACCTGATTCAGGATTGTCCACCATTTGGCGCACTGCCCAAATCCAACCACCAGGTCCTTTCCTGTAGCTCATCATGAAGTCAAGGAGCATCCATTTTGTACAAAGGGGGCAGAGTCTCAGGATAAGTGGTTTACAGTTTGGGACTGAGATGAGAAATTTCTTCACTTCATGGCTGCACATCTTTAGAATTCCCTACCCTAGAGGTTTTATGACTATTCAGTCGCTGATTATATTCAAGACAGAGTGATATTTAGATGTGAAGGGAACTAGAGGATATGAGGCCTGGACATTAACACAGAAGATGAACTGCATGATCTTACTGAATGGCACAGCAGGTTTGAATGCTACTTTGTTCGGCACAGCTTTGTGGGTCGAAGGGCCTGAATTGTGCTGTAATTGTTCTATAAGAACATAATTAGGTGCTGGAACAGATCTTCAGCCTCTGAACTGTTCCTCCTTTCCATTAGATAAAGCTGATCTGATCTCGGCTCCACTTTCTTGCCTTGGCTCTTCTTTAACCCAAAATCTATGTTGGCTTCTATTCCCCACGTTCGAAAACAGTTGAGCTAGAACAAGCCACTGGAATAGACTGCTCACCCTGTTTATATTAGTCAGTTTAGAGAGACCATGGGCCGAATTGGTGTGGACGGGTGGTAATTCCAGGAAATGTGCTACCGCAGAGGAGAGATGCAGCACTCTGTCAGCTTAAAGTCAACATTCCAGCAATGGAATGATGGATTACGTGTGCATGAAAGTGAAAGAGCACACACGAGAGCACGAGAATGTGAATGTATCTGGGAGAGAAACTCTGTGGGATTCCTTTCGCCGCAAACTGACACTCATTCTCCTTTGTTTGTTTCTACCCTGCTCCTTTTCTCTGCAAGCTAACTTTTTCCTCCAGTTCTGATGAAAGGTTATTGAGTTGAAACCTCAAATGTGTTGGTCTCCAGAGGCTGACTATGCAGGGGATTTCCAACATTTTTCTGTAAAGTATGTAGTAACTGGGATAAGCTCTTGTTATATGGAGACTATGCACAGTGGCTCGGCCATAGCTTACAAAAGAAATTAGGAAGAGAATAAGATCCACGGAGGAGAAAGATAAAATGACCAGAATAAATATCAAACCCAAGGTTTGGAAGCAGTTTAGAATTCTCAAGAGGATGACAAATGGATTTACTGAGAAAAGAAAAATTGAATACAAGAATAAGTTTGCAGAGAATATTAAAGCTGACTGTAAAAGCTTGAAAAGAGAAAGATCAGTGAAGGCAAACAAAGCTCCCTTACAGCCAGAATCAGGGAATTTATACTAGGGAACAAATAAAGATATATTCTGGATTTGTCTTTACATAGGAGGGCACAAATAATCTCTCCGAAACACTGGAGAACCAGAGGTCTAATGAGAGGGAGGAACTGAAGGAAATATGTATGAGGTGGAAAATGGCATTAGGAAAATTGATGGGAATGAAGGTCAATAAGTCCCCAGGGCCTGATAGTTTACATCCCAGAGGATTTAAGTGGCTTCATAAATAACAGACGCACTGCTGGTCATCTTCCAAAGTTCTATAGACTCTGGAACAGTTCCAATGGATTGGAGAGTTGCTAACATAAGCCCAGTATTTGAAAAAAAATGAGAAAACAGAATTATAGACTGATATTGGTGGCAGAGAAACTGCTCGATAAAAGATGCAATATCAGAGAGCTTAGAGAAAAGTCAACATGGATTTACAAAGGGGAAATCATGTTTGCTAACACGTCTGGAAATTTGAGAATGTTGCCAGCAGGATAGATGAGGGGGAACCAGTGGATGTTGTGTAGTTGGACTTATTTTGATAAGGTCCCACATAAGAGATTAGTGTGTAAAATTAGAACACTTGAGATTG
This sequence comes from Pristis pectinata, assembly GCF_009764475.1. Lineage (NCBI taxonomy): Eukaryota > Metazoa > Chordata > Chondrichthyes > Rhinopristiformes > Pristidae > Pristis > Pristis pectinata. The sequence continues at coordinate 27,568,703 of NC_067429.1, read as the reverse complement.
GAAGTAAGGTACTGACATGTACTAAGAACTGGAGGGTTGTCAAGAAATAAAGAGTAGAAATAAACAGGTATTTTTCCGAGAGCTAAGCAGTGACTACTGGTGCACCAGAGCATTCAGTGCTTAGAACCCAACTATTCACAATACACATCAATGATTTAAATAATGAGATTAAGTGAGAAATCTCCAAGTTTGCAGACAACACAAAGTTGGGTGGGGGTGGGAGTGGGAGCTATGAGTAGGATGCAGAGCAGCTCCAGCATGAATTGGACAGGTTGAGGGAGTGGGCAGACACAGTATAAATGTGCATAGATGCAAGGTTATTCCAGTTTGGTGGCAAAATCAAGAAGGGGGATTATACACTTTTTCCAAGGAGACTTTGAGAACAACCTTGAATCTTCTCCTTTGTCCACCTACTAAGAATAATTCTGTCCACCTGATAACCCCTTATCATGACTGAGCTGAGAACAGTTTGTCGATTTTGAATAGATGGTATTAGTCAGGCAAACAACATGGCCTGTCCATTAGAACAGACCAAGTATAATTTGGACGTCAGTGCTGGGGGTGTTGGCCTGGGAGAAATTGCTTCACTTTCCTTGCCAATTGCATCTGAGATTTCACATTGATAATACCTTTCCAGTGTTTTGTAGTGCCTGTTGTAGATAGTCCCTACCTCTGAAATGTAGGAAACTGGGGGGGGGGGTGGCAGACAACAACAGTGATCACTGCTACCCAGTGGACCACTAGTTTTTTGCTGAGTTTGAGGTAGTCTTCTTCAAATGCTCATTTCCTCAGATGAAGGAAGACTGTTCTGGTGCTCTGAAGGTGATGGCAAATTTCATTACTGATATCTTCTTTAGCTGAGAGGTGGCTCTTGAGGTATGGGATGTGGCCCTCATTTTCTGGGGTCTCATTGTAGATCTTTATTGTTGGATGTATATGTGTATGGCAGCTCTCCAAAGGGGAAAGTGGGCAGGTAGAAAAAGATTTTGGCTCTCTTTTACTAGATGGTTAGTCAGCTTTACTTTGGTAATAGACGATCTCTTCAAATGTAACAAAGAGAGGAATAGCAGACGGGGAGCATTCAGCACCATTAAGGCAGTTTGTCAAATTTCTGCTTCAGTGGAGATAAGACTGAATTGAATGTTTATGTCCACTCAGGATCTCAAATGGCAGGTGCACAAATAATATACTGTATCGTCTCCACATAACCTAAGCATTAGCCCAGTTAATGCATACAAGGGGAAAAGATGTTTTACTTACTGCAGGGTGGAGTTAGACCATGGCAAGGGAATCAGACAGAACAGCTGAGGGGTGGACAGTTCTGAGAGGACATGAGGAGAGTTGGCAGGGTAGATGATCAAGGAGCGATGCGAGGATCAGCGAGATTGTTTGGGGGTAATTTATTGGGCAGATAATGGTGAGTCAGGCTTTCAGAATGAAATCCTAGGAATGAACATGGTCTTCTAATCAGTCTGGGACACTGGGTCAGGTGGGAGATGGCACAGCTATAGCTTGAGAAACCTGTTATTTATTTATAAGAAGGTGATGGATTCAAAAGAGCTTCTTGAAACCAGCAAGACCTCCACTTACTTATTTCAACTAAGAAATCATAAGTAAATATTTTCAGTTGGATTATTGATCCAGGAGATATGCAGCTAATATGCCAAAGCCTCAATGATATGATATACCCAAGGTGGGTACCAATCTTGGGTAACAATCCAAGGCCTGTACATTCCCTCTGCCTCACACAGAGGCACAGAACACCAGAGTCCACCTCACTGCCCGTTATCACTGCTAAAGATATCAAATATAGTTTTATTGGTGGAAAGAATGCATCATGGCTCCTGATAAACGTATTACATTAAAATGTTAAAAAAAATGACCATTTTCTAGTGAAGAGATCTGTAATGACAGGAGATCCGTAAACCCACCACATCTGAAAAATGCAAAAAGCTCATTTCTCGTTCATCACTTAGTTAGTCCATTATATAGCCAAACATGGTTTAGTTACAAATAACTTTGTGAATTATAACTACTTTGTACAAGCAATAAATCTGATTAGAACCAACAGTTGACTACCCCAGCAGATTGCAAGGTTGGATACAAAAGGACATACCAAGACAAAGATTAGTAAATAAATTTAATTTGTCTTTTCCCCCTTCATCTCCAATTAGCTCCCAAAGAGTAAAAATCCCACTTTATGATGCCAGAATATCCACTCACAACAATAAAGCTTCTAATTAAATTATGAAAAATGGATCTAGCAGTTTGCTGCTAGTTTTTGTTTTATATCATTGAGTCCTAAAAATTATATTTTTGCAGACCAGTACTATATTTGCTCTTCATTCTGGCACCTTTGTCACAAGTCTTACTTCAGATTTTGATGCTTTCAGCTAATGGAAAAGAGCATTCCAGAGTGACAGTTATAGCCACCAGCAAAAAAAAACACTTTCTGCCTAATAAACATTAAATCCCAGCCTTGTAATACGACCTAACTGACTATAGGTTACCCTCTACCTGAAATCAACTTCAGTGTACAGAATAAAAAAGATACATTACTTACAGTTGTATTTGCATCACTGCACTGTGTCAAGTATGCATCACAGTAAACAATTCTGCTAATTCCCACTGAACAATAGAATCTGTCACAGTTCACAATTGGGCCTTCCTCACAATTACTGCTTACAACTTGCTTTGTTGCACCATAAAGTTACATAACTGAACAGGTATCAAGATCATGACCATGATGATTTTGCTTAGTGCACGTCTTCAAACTGATGTTGTTCCCCTGTTCCCAAATCCATTAAATTAAAACTGCTCATTAAATTCATCCATGGGCTTATTGAAGCCTATACTTACAATCTTCAGTCCAGAATATCCTCCTGAACTCACCATTCCTCGAACTGACCTGAATCACAAACCTCCCATTGCTTGCAAAGACATTAGTCACCAGAATCCTACCATCTGCAATGATCTCTTTCAAACCTTTATGCACCTCTTGGCTTTTTTGAATCCTTTCATTTATTTCACCAGATATTTAACAGTTTCTCCTAATCCCTCCCTTCTAAGCTCAAGTCAATTTTCATGTGAATCACCTTGGGATGATTATAAAATAAAAACAGAAAATGATGGAAATATTCAGCAGATTACAGGGGGAAAAACAGAGTTAACATTTCAGGTTGATGACCCAATTATTTTATTCTCAAAGATCCACTATAAATACAAAATAATATAAACACTAATATGAAAAAATAAGCCAAGAGCCTAATACAATGAAACAAATTCAGCACAAGAAAAATGAGCAATAAAATGCCAGGAACACTCAGCAGGTCAGGCAGCATCTATGGAAAGAGAATCAGAGTTAATGTTTCAGGTCGAAGAGCCTTTGTCAGAAGTGATGAGCAGGTCCTGCTTGAAATGGCTAAATGCTCAAATTTCTAGTTATGCACCAACCAAAAAGCATTGCCAATACTTTAATACAAGCTTCCGGTCCCAGCATCTCTCTCTTCCAGGTGTGCACTTGAGAGAAAATTAGTTCTTTAAAAGTTTAGTTGACACATGGTGTGTCTAGAATGGTACTACTCTATAAACATCTGACAAGTTGCAGATTAGAGTTTTGACCACTGTTGAATAAGATGACATGACAAGATGCCTACAACTGGATTTCATTCCTCCAAAAGTAGTTTTCAGGGTTCCCACTCCCGACAGCTATCCTATCAAAAGAATCTACATGAAATCCAGGTAAAGGGTGATCAGGCTCGATTGCATTACATTGTGCATTCCTTGGCCTGTTGGGAATGTCCTATTTATGGTAAAAGCATACAAAAACCTTGGTTCTCTTATTGGCGCCAGAGTCAGTCTAGAACAGGTCCCCATAACTGAGGAGTTGCCATATAACTAAGTAGCAAGCAGTATGCACAGTGAGCAAGATATTTTACTTCATTAAATTGCATGAACATGTTTAAGGGGAGATAGATGTAAGCATGAGGGAGAAGAAAATACCATACATCTATGAGGGCAGGATAGAGGGAGGTTCACGTGGAACATAAATGAGTTCATTCAAATAAATAGGCTCTAACGGAAGACATTACTGATACCACATTTCTATCAACTGGATACAGCTACTCTGCCTCTTCTCCATCACTCTAGTGTCAGATGGGACATCACTAATTATTAACATATGGGTTAAATGTTTCTGCAAAACTTAAACCTACAAAAATCAGAACTATTTAAACAGTTCAGTCTGTCATGAATTTCCAGACATATTTTATTGGACTGGGCAGGAACCCAGTAGCAGTCAGTACTTGTAGGCCCTTGCCCTGTGAAGTATTTCTTACAATGTGCACTAACTCTGCTCCTAGCCCTCAGCTATGGAATTAAAATCCAAAAAAAAGTAATCTAGATAAATGGCTTTATTCCCTGGGGAGATATCTTGTCACTACAGGTCCTCGTTAGTGTGCAAGTTAGAACAAAGATGGAAGGAGCAAACAGGAATCTACATAACCACAATTAATCTTAATACATACCTGAGTCTCAATTAAAGGTGATATAGATACCTACCCTCAAAGCTTATGGCTGTTTCTTGATTCCCCACCACTATACAATCCTACCCTGTTAACCAATCCTTTCCTACTCCATTTCCATATACTTATTGGTAAAAGCAGGAAGGTTGCAGATTAAAGGCAATCGATTTTAATAAGGAGTGTATGAATTTAGTATGTTCCCCATTGCAGAGAAATGGCCAAAACCCAGAACTACTATAATTTTGCATACTGATGATTCAAAGTAATAGCCAACAACTATTAAAACCTGAAGTTATTTACTTCCTTCCCTGCCCCTTCAATCTTCAATTCTGTGCCACCCCTCACCAAAGAAAATACTTTTGAGACAAAGCACTGCTCAGGTTGGGAAGCACCAGTCCCTCACTGAACCTGGTATGTGGCTAAAGACGTGCAAAGTGCCACTCTGAGCTCTGTGGCCAATTACAGCAACTGGACCTCATCTGCTTGATGTATCAAAGTATCATAGTGTAGTATCATATATATCATAGTATCAAAGCAGCAGAACAATTACTCTGCCACCCTTCCAAGTCACCAGGCAAGTCATCATTTTAATTGAAGATTAATCTCACTTCAAGCACGACTGGTGGGAAGGAGGTTGAAAACTGGTTGGTGAAAAATTGAATGCAGGGAATGAGTGAATGCAGGCAGAGCCAGGATTTCATTTAACACCTGTTTTATGCAATCAATTTATAAGAAATTTAGACTGGTGCGGTGCAGACAGAGTCATGCAAATTAAAAGGCCTAGGCCACTTGACCCCTCAAGCCTGATCCACTGTTCAATAAGATCACAGCTGATCTTCACACCTACCAGCAGTAACCTTTCACCCCCTGGCCTTCAAGAACCTATCCACCTTTGCCTTAAGAATATTCAAAGACTCTGCTTCTATTGCCCTTTGAGGAAGGGAGTTCCAAAGACTCAAGACTCAAAAAATAACTCTGCCTCATCTGTCTTAAATGGGCCAACCCTTATTTTTAAATAGTGATATCTGAGAAAACATCCTTTCTACAGTCATCCTGTCAACACTCCTCAGGATCTTGTATGTTTCAATGAAATCCCTGTTCAATCCTCTGAAGTCTAGCTAATACAAACTTAACCTGACCAACCCTTCCTCATTAAACAACCTACCCATTCCAGTTAATAGTCTGGCAAACCTTCTCTGAACTGCTTTCCATACATTAACATCCTTACATAAGCATCCAATAGTATTCCCAAATCCCCTATATAACTGAGGCAAAACCACCCTACTACTGTACTCAGTTCCTCAAGCAATAAACAATATGTTCTCCGGGGAAGTCCTCTGATCACAAAGGATATACTCTTCTTTCAGTGATAGGTTTGGATGAAGCAGTGGGAGGAAGCTTGTGTGGAACACAAGGACTGGAATGAATCAGTTGGGCTGAATGGTCACATTCTGTGCTGCGACATTCTATACACAACAAGATGGAAAGAACCCTAAAAGGTTGAACAGTCATACTTTAGGCTTTGATCCTGCTTGGTGCAAGGAGAGCAAATGGGGCAAATAAGAGAAAAATAGAGGTGCACAGATTTGCAGAACAAATTGATTTGTGTAAATTGATCCTTAATTCATAACTTGATGCATTTATGGAGCAAAAAGGAAATGACAGATATGTCAAGTCCAGCTGGGCTAACTGACCAGCTTCTCTGTCGAAAACCCAATGTAATATTACATAGTTGTTCCCCGTTGAGAGTCTAAAGGGAAATCCAGTTGTATTTAGCTTTACCCATGACTGCAGCTGCCAAGGTTCTGAAAATTTAAGTTTTACTTACTGCCTTTATGCAGTTTGTCTCTGTTGCACTGTTGGTGATGTCAACAATTGTTGCTCTGCACAGGTCGATGAAAATGACTAAAAACTAGATGGTACTGAGGCCAAAGTGTTTCGTCATCGCAAAACAAGAGAAACAACTGCTGACAAGTGCAGAAATAAAGTAATTTGCAGATATGTGATCAGAAATTGGATGTGCTGCATGAATCAATTTCTATGAAAAGAAAGTAAATTGGGGACTAAGCTCATATTTCCAAATGACCAACATTGAAGGAGCCATTTCAGCACATCACCTCTCTGCTGTTGTGCGAAACGGTTCTTTTGGAATCCTGAAGGTAGAGGAACTCTGGACAGTCTTTGTAATTTAAAAAGTAGTTTAATCACAAAGGCAAACGCGGGGACAGAATGAATAGGAACAGATGCACACTCACGCACACGCAGGAGACCGCGGACGTGGGGGCGGATTGCAACAAGGATGAGATACACACACACACACAATAAACAAGGTACAGCTTATTAAGGGATAAACACTTCAATGCCTGAATACCTTGACCCAACAAGCATTGGCCCTAACACTCCCTGGAATCTGACTAAGACGCTCCCAAACCACATGGTGATGCCCACTCTTACCAGTGGTCTCTGCAGCGTTGTCTCACTACTCCTGGGGCAGTCAAGAGCGCAAGACCAGGGGATTGCAACATTTTTTTTATAGTGCTAGGGGGCTGGGTGGAGCCTAGCCAGGTGATTTAGACAGGCCAATGGTTTGGAGGTCAAGGACAAAGGTGCCTGCCACGGCCAATGGTCAGGCAGGTTCAGGGACAAAGGTGCCTCTCCAAAGCCAATCCCTATGCCTACACCTGATGGGTGGGGTGGAGCCACACCTTGATTGACAGTGGTGTCACTTCCAATCCAAAGAGCAATGCTGTCCTCCGACCAGCGGGGTCAGTGTTGTTACAGTCACGTGACAGCCATGTGCTCTCATACTACATCTGCCAGCACAAAGAGCAATCCCATACCCAACTAATTTTCTCTGTAATCTATTCTCTCACATTCCCATCCACTCCTCTCATTTGACACGGAATGCAGAGAGAAATCCGACCATGTGTATCCTCTTCATGTCTGGATGCCAGTCATAGCTCACAACCCAATGACCATCAAACCCAACATCAATCACAACTCTGGCTCCCACCTAGGCTGAAAATTGCACCCTGCTTCTCAGCAACTGCACCCTCCAACACCCAACTACAATCCTCACCACAACGACCACCACCCTGACTGACTGCTGCACCTTCTGCCTTCCCTCTGCCCACTGAGCCCTATAGCTGACGCTTACCTCGACACAACCTCCAGCTACTGGCTCAATACTCCAACCTCTCCCTCCCACGACCTCCTCAGATCCAGCCCTGATTTACATTGCGCAGGGCATGCCAAGGAAAAGGCCATCCTCCACGCAAGGCAAGGTGAGGGGCTGACCCTCTCTCACAAGAACATAAGAAAATAGAAGCAGAAGTAGGTCACCAGACCCTTCAAGCCTGCCCCACCATTCATGGCTGATCTACACTGGACTCAGCTCTTCTTCTGTGCTCATTCCCCATGGCACTCAATTTCTCGGTCTTTCAAATATTTATCCATCTTGACCTGAGTTATATGGAATGATCTGGCCTCCACCATCCTTGGGTGGGGAAGAGAATTCCAGAGATTCACTACCCTCAGAGAAGATATTTCTATGCACTTCAGTTTTAAGTGGTTCGCCCCTTATTTTGCAGGTATGTTCCTTTGTTTGTGGCTCTCCCATTCAACATCAATCTGTGTTATCCATTTTCTCTTGGTCACACTCCCTTTGATCTTGCCACCCCTCCCTTCTCTGCAACTTAAAACATGCCTTTAACTTTTTGTTTTTGAGTGCTGACAAAAGGTTATTGACACAAAACACTCTTTTATATATGTTAAGCATTTATTAAGCTTCTTTGTACAACTAAATCTTCTATTCATAGTGGGGTAATAGATAGCCTCCTCCAGAAATGGTAGTTGAAGATTCTATTTATGAAATTGACAAATCCCTAACCAAAGGCACCAGGGGATACAGAGCAAAGTTTGCTGTATAGAGTTAAGGCACAGGTTGCACTAATGGGTAGATCAGATTCCAGATTTTCCAGACAACATAGGAGCCCATTTGGCCCCTTGAATCAACCTTATGAACCTTCTCTGAAGTGCCTCCAATGCAAGGGCATCCCTCTGAAATAAATAGACCAAAACTGTATGCAGTACTCTAGATGTGGTCTCACTAACACCCAATATAGTTAAAGCAACTGCTGCACTCAATAACTCTTGCAATAAAGGCCAACATTCTACTTACTTTTTCTAATTACTTGCTGTAACTGCATACCAACTTTGTTTCATGTACAAAGACACCAATCTAGCAGAAGAGCATTATGTACTCTCTCCATTAATAAGATACGAGATAGGAGGAGGAGACCATTTAGCTCTGCTTCATCATTCAATTAAACCAAAACTGATCTTTGACCTCAATGACACTTTCCTGTACTTACCCCATTTGCTTTGATTCCCTTAAAATCCAACAATCTATTGATCTTAGTCTTGTGAGCTAATGATGAAGCCTCCACAACCCTATGGGCATAGAATCCTAAAGACTCATAACTCTCTGGATGAAGATTTTTTCCCTCTCATCTCAGTCCTGAGAGTGTGGTTCTGAGCACCTTAGCCAGAGGAGATGTACTGACCTTAGTCAAGCTTCAATTTTGTATATTTATTCATTCTTCAAAAATTTAGAGACTATACACCCAAAAATAAATGCATTGCACTCTCCAAGAAAATTTCTGCATGTGGAAATTGAGGTAAGGATAAATAAAAGACGGTTCAGTGTCAATCCTAAATGCAATGTCAATGCCCTGCATCTTTGGCAAATCAGAAGGATTCCATATTTTTGCATTTGGTTCTTCACTTTTTTCCCCTGAACAGTGTGACCTGTATGGACCACACTTCCCTGCTCAGGTGGGCCAACAGGTGCCAGTTTACCTTGGCCTACTTAGCTTGGATACACAATGGAGACCTCTTTCTTAGCTAGTTCCTCAGGATCGAGGGTGATCTACTTCCACTCCAATTCTGAGAACCGAGGTGCTGATGAAGCAAATGTGGAAACCACAAGCTCTTCTACAGACGGAGAAGGCAATGCCTGATGAAGCAGCTGGCCAGTCCTCCTGTAACCTCCACAGGACCTCTGTGCTCCCCATTAATGAATCTGAAGTCATCAGTGCCATACCAAATGCTCCTCCTTCAGACGTTCCTAAGGTATCAGTGGGATGTTACACATTTTCATGGAAGCTTTAAGGACATCCTTGAATCTTTTCCTGTCTGCCTGGTAATCTCTTCCTCTGTCACAGCTCCATAAAGAGTGCCTGCTTCAGGAGTCCGGCACGTGAATAATGTGACCTGCCCAATGGGGCAACACACACAAAATGCTGGAGGAACTCAGCAGGTCAGGCAGCGTCTATGGAGGGAAATAAACAGTTGATGTTTCAGGTCGAGACCCTTCATCAGGACTGGAAAGGAAGAGGGCAGAAGCCAGAATAAAAAGGTAGGGGGAGGGGGAGGAGCACAAACTGGCAAGTGATAGGCAAGTCCAGGTGAGGGGGGGAAGGTAGGTGGGTGGAGGAGGGGTGGGGGGAATGAATGGCAGTGATGTAAGAAGCTAAGAGGTGTTAGGTGGAGGCGAAGGGCTGGAGGAGGAGGAATCCGGTAGGACAGGACAGTAGACCACGGAATAAAGGGAAGGTGGGGAATAGATGAGGGCAGGCCATGAGAGCAGGGGTTCCTCCAGCATTTTGTGTGTGTTTCTCCAGATTCCAGCATCTGCAGAATCTCATGTCTTCGACCTGGCCAATGGAGTTGACTGAGGTAACTAGGGCCCCAGTGCTGGGAATGTTGGACTGGATTAGGACATTGATGTTTGTTCAATTATCCTGCCACTGAATTTCAGGGATTTTGCAGAGATTGTGTGTTAATTGCTTGTAAATTATTTGTACACACAAATCCAATGATGGTAACTTGACTGTCCATTCTGAGAGTATAAAATGTGTCTATAACCTTGCAGGACAGGAAAAAGAAAGAGGCAGAGGGAACTTGAGAGTTCTGTTGTCCATGGAACTTTACTCCAACAAAATGTAGTATCCGCAGAACATGGCAGAAAAATTGCCTGGCCTGCTGAGCTCCTCCAGCATTTTGTTTGTGTTGCTGCAGAGGGAACTTGGGAATGTTACTGAATAGGAGAATGGAAGTAAACTATTAGCACTATAGTCAGATTTGTTCAAAAGGTTATGTATTCATGTACTAACAAAGTATTTCATGCCTAGGATAGGTATGAGACCCATCTGCACAATTAGTTTAGTATAAGAATGACTAACCAAAATACATTCACACAAAAGGGTGTGTTCATAATCAAAATGTTGAATAAATCCTATAGAGATGGAAAAGAGCTGGAGTTTTCAAAATCTCATACAGCTTAAAAACTTGACGTACTGGGGGAATGTGACACTAAATAACCTGGTCCTATTTGTTCTTTCATTTCACTCTCCTGCAGGCTTGGTTGTAGTGCCTCTGGAACAACCAAAAACATACAATCATTCACTGCTTAAACATGTAGCACAGGAATGGTCACTTGAATGAAGTGCCAAACAGACATGGGGTGTAGAGGGGGAGTGCTGTTGACCATGGAACTTTACTCCAATAAACCGTAGTACCCCAGAAGAATGAACATAGCAGAAATATTGGGAATGGCGATGAGAACCAAGACTAGAGAGATAGCTGTGGACTTGGAAAAGCCTCAGAATAAGCATTCAGGACACAACACCAGATAGATGGTTGAGTGCCCTTGTCTCAAATAAAAACAAAAGGAGTAATCCAACACGCAGAGTGGAACTTTCCTCACATGCAATCAGGCAAGATTACGAATTCTACCCTGAAGCTCCAGAGGAGGTTGCTGCAGTCATCCTGTTGGAACTGGATAATCTACAAATATTACAAAAGACAAATACCCAAGTACAGGTAGAAACATTATAAAAGTGAACCCAATTAGAGAAAAAAGTTCATTTACACATTCGCAAGTGCAATGTGATTTGTAACATGCTCTTGTATTAAGATGGCTTCCTGTAGACCAGCACCCAGCCTTTCAATACTGATATAGCCCTTGTAGCCCAATGGCAGATTTTAAGCCCACACACACAAAATATGGGTTTACAAGTCCATCAAGGATAAACTTAAATGTTGGGAGACAGCTCAATGAAACCAATCCCCAGTAGTCCACATAACAAGATGAACATACTGAGTAGCTTACGTGGAGCACAAGTGAAAAATAAAACTGAAAACCACCGACTCATTCCTTCTGGTCTTTGCCAACATAAGGTATCAGCTCCCAGTTGTTAGCTCAGAGGATAAAGGGGGCATTTCTTCAGTAAACTGCCAGAAACACAATTCAGCTCAGTCAGATTGTAAAGAATCTTAGAGCCGCAGTTAGAACATAAGAAATAGGAGCAGGATGCGGCCATCTGGCCCGTCGAGCCTGCTCCACCATTCAATAAGATCGTGGCTTATCTGGCCGTGGACTCAGTTCCACCTGTCTGCCTTTTCCCCATAACCCTTAATTCCCCTACTATGCAAAAATCTAACTGTGTCTTAAATATATTTAATGAGGTAGCCTCTACTGTTTCCCTGGGCAGAGAATGCCACAGATTCACTGCTCTCTGGGAAAAGCAGATCCTGCTCACCTCCATCCTAAATCTACTCCAAATCTTGAGGCTATGTTCCCTAGTTCTAGTCTCACCTGCCAGTGGAAACAACTTCCCTGCCTCTATCTCATCTATCCCTTTCATAATTTTATACGTTTCTATAAGATTCCCTCTCATTCTTCTGAGTTCCAAGTGTCTCAATCTCACCTCATAGGCTAACCCCCTCATTCCCAGAATCAACCAGGTGAACCTTTACAGGTGCTATATAAAAGTCTGTTTGAGATGAGGAAAACTCACTTTTCCAGAACAGAAGCTGCCAACTACATATTATTATTTTTTTTAAAAAGATGTCAAAATATTAGAGCAAAGTCTAAAATATTAGCAGTAATTATTTTGATTCTTATGGAAAAAAAATATCCATTAAGTGAGCAGTAGTTACATGGACCAAGGAGGTCCCAAGTTCAGTCCTTGATCTGTGTGGAGTTGAATAACCATGGTAACTATTTTCCAAGCAATTTGAGTGCACACACAAAATAAAAATGTTTGGATTCTCACCTAATCTGTACCCTGCTCTCGATTATGCACATGCTCAAGTTTGGAGCGAATTAGAATTATTGTGGTAAATTCATCTCGATCTTGAATCCACGTTCAATGTGGCAAAGTATTACAGACGCTTTAAACAAAATTCGACACTGAGCCACATAAAAAGATATGAGGACATGTGACCAAAAACTTGATCACAAAGTTAAATTATCAGAAGTGTCTTAAAGAACTAGAGATAAGAATTGGTTGGGGAAGAAATCTTATGATTGAAGGCACGGTCTCTAATGAAGGGATTCCATGGTAGCCAGAAGTAGGAGAATGCCATTTCCTTGGAAAGTTGCAGAGATTTGTGCAATGGCAGAGAAAAGGTGGTATGGGGTCATGGAGGGGGGGGGGCTGCAGTCTGGAAATCGGGGGGGAAATGTTAATTCTGGAGCTTTGCTGGATTGGGAGCTAACATAAGCTGGTGAGCAGAGAGGTTAAATACCAGTAAGGTACTCTGGCAGTGATAAGACGAGGACAGAAAAATTGAGAGAGGAAAAGAAGATCAAACATACCACCCTCCCACATTAACATGTGTAAGATGTATTATTACTACATAGTGAACAGGAGATATGATCCTGAATAGAGCAGCCTGTCCAAATAGATTGCTTCAGAAGATGAAGGAAATGACATAACAGGTAAGGCATCTCCTTTCTTTGTTCCTTCCAAGCCTACATTTTTTTTCTTGTTGCTATGGCTGTGAAAATAAATGCAATAAGGATGATGCTTGTGCTTGCCTTGTGATACCACAGGTGACACTTGATGAGGCTCAAGTTTTTCCCGCATTAATTAGTTGCATCAACTTAATGGACAGTCATACATCAAATACCATTCTGTAACCATGCAATCATTCCAAGGATATTCCAGGGATAGTCTTTAAGAATATAGGAAATAGGAGCAAGTGACCATTTCCCTCCTGGAATGTGCTTTGCTTATCAATAGGATCATGGCCACTCTAGTACCTTTTCCACAGTCCCAAATGATCCCCATAACCTGTAATTTCTTTACTATCCAGAAATCTATTGATTGGAGCATTAAACATACTCAAGGTTTACAAAGATAGAGGATATGCACAGGGCTGTGGATCTTCAGAAAATAAATTTGTCTTCATCTGTCGAATGGCCAAACCCTTACGCTGTGTGTATAACCGTTCATTATAGATCCTCCAGCCCAATGTAAAATTACCAGTGCTGTAGACGCCCTCTCACTATACCATGCATTTCCAAGAGATCATCTCTCATTCATTTGAGTATAAGCTGATCTTAATCTCTCCTTATAGAACAAGCCCTTCATTTCCAAACCAATCTAGTATATTCATGCTGTAAAGGAACTACATCCCTCCCCTACTTTGGAGAGCTAAACTACTCAATTCTCCCAGTGTGATTGCACCAAATGAACCTTGTGATGAAGGTAGCCCCATTGTGGTGATAGGTATGTATTTCCAGGATTTTCCCCCAGCAATGGATGGACAGCAATAGCAAATGACTTTGGGAGGGGAATGCGCTAGTTATGGTGCTCTCATGCACATGTTGCTACTCAAATTACGACCTGTGGTGACTGTTGTTTTGGCTTTCTGTAGGCTGTCTAATACTCAACTTGTGCAGGAACCACAAGATGCCACTTGCAGTAGAAAACTCCCTTCCCCTGTCACTTCCTATAAATGTGGCAGGTGAGTTGGAGGAAAGATGATCAGGGATGAGGAAGGTGGGGTGGGGTGTGGAGGAGAGAACAGGACTGGGGAGAGGTGGGGTTGGGCGTAGTCTCAGACAAGTGACTGGGGACAAAGGAATTTGTTGGGTTGATGGGACAATGTGGGGGGGGCACGGAAGAGAACAATATTGGAATGATTGCCGAGAATGGAGGCAGCAAAGGAAGAGGAGGGAGATCATCAACAATAGAAAATTAAAGGCACCTACTTCAGATTCACCAGCAGGAACCAAGGTGGTGGTGTGTGGGTAGGTGGGTGGGGGTGAGGGGAAGCCCTCTAAAGGTAACACACTTCAACATTCCTTTCAATATTCCTGCAGGCCCTATACATGCAGAAGAATGGATTGCGACACAAAGAAAGTGTGTAGATTGAGGTCACTTGGCATTCCAATGCCTCCATGTACACGGATACACCATCAACAAATTGGGCCTCGAGTCTTCTGCCCTCACCTTTCCTGAAATCAGTCTTCCAAGCACCCTAATCTGGGTGGTATAAATCAAGGGAGATTCTTTCAATGAATACTCAGTGAGTTGTTGCAGTGCACATTGTAAACTGTATACCCTACAGGTATGTTGCACCTGTACAGCGAGAGTGCATGGACAAGGTAGTGATTGGATTTTTATCAAGTGGTTGGTATCAGGCTGAGAGTCTTGTTGGAGCTGTATTTGTCCAAGCAAATAGAGTGTATTCTAAAATACTCTTGACACAGGTAATCCAAACAATGAGACACAACATTAGAATTAGAAGGAATAGGCCACCAGGCCCTTCCATCCTGTCCATCAAGATCATGGTTGATCTTCAACCTCAGCACCATTTTCCTGCACTATCCTCACATACCTTGGTTCCCTTAATATCCAGAAAACTGTTCTGGATAAACTCAATGAATGACTCTCCACAGCCCTCCAGAGTAGAGGATTCCAAAGGTTCACTTTGGAAATCTGGAAGCAGGTCAATTGTCACACAACATTCAGGGTGTGACCTACCTGTAATCTCAGTAAATGCAGAAAAAGTCTTTGTTCATGCTTCAACAGCTTTGTAATAAAGACTAACATATCAATTGCTTTTCTGGTTGCCAGCTGTACCCGCAGACCATTCCACCAAACTTGTATCGTCGTCAGCTTGATTAGAAATTATGTGGGAAAGCAAGCCACGAGGATGATGCAGCATACTGGGAGAATTCCTCTTGGCTCTTATAGCCACAGCATACTGCCAGTCCATCTCGTCAATGATAGTCCCAGGATGGTGACAGGAGGGGACTTGGTGATGATAATATCAATGAATATCAAGTATCAGCTCCCTCTTGTTGGAGATGGTCACTGCTGGCACTTGAGTCACTCAATGAAACAATCTCATACACAACAGCAGTTTGACTTCACAGCCATTGAAATCACTGGGAACTTTCAAACTCACCTGCAGCGACATTTCAATGATCATCATCAGTTTTTTAATGCCGATCCAAACTGGCTTCCCCTTCACATGTTGGGTGATTCTAGCTCGTTCCCGATCATCAAACCTGCCAAGAAGCTGGAAAGAAAAACATTGATTTTAATTTTTTTAAAAATAGCAATTAATAACTTTCCCTCATCACCTTTTCTGCTGTTCCCTCTCCTCCTGAAGGCATGGTCGCCCGCTGGGGAGTAATTCCACAAAAAGCAGCTCCCTGTGTTCTTTGCACAGTGAGCATCAATACTGGTGAGTTTTCCCAATGGATTAGTGCACAGTAGATGCAAGTCAGGATCACTTTCCTCTCCTTATTCAAACTGTAGTGCCGCTAAACTCAATACTCAGTACTGACCAGAGACTTGCTGGCCATTGCAACTTTCAAGGTATGAATAGGTCAACTTGCAGACTTATACAACTAATTCAGTTATCAAGGGACTTTAAAAGTGACATGTCCAGTGTGCAAAATACTTCATTAGGCATATGCTAGAATTAGAAATGATTATTTGGCATTAAAATTATGAATTTTTATTGTGTATGAATGTTGAGCCACAACAGTTTCCTTACTAGAGTAAAATATGAATGGGTTAACTGGGAACACTTATAGCTACATGGAGTTGAAATCTGTCCAGCTGCATTTATGCAGCAGATAAATAGGTTTAAAATTACTTTAAATGAACTACATTTGTAAGTATTTGTATCAACCTCCATTAAACAGATTATTTCAAAGGAATAAATTATTAACAAGACTTACTAACATTCCATTCAACTAGTTGTGACACATTATACTAAAACAATTTTGATTAAAAAGATCCAAGACTCATCATCTGCTACAGTTTCTTTTACCATTTAAAATCAAAGTCCCCTAGTTACTGACCTTTCTGCCAAGGAAAATGGGTCCTTCCTATTCACCCCTTCTCTCCATTTTACACACCTCAATCCCTCCCTTTTTTTTTTGTTTTGCCTCCCCAGTCCAGTCACTCTCTCCTCACAGATATAATTCTCCAGCCTACCAACACTCTTGTACATTACTTCTGCATCCCATCCAATGTAATCCTTTCTATAGGGTGCTAGTTAGAGCACGGCGTACAAATCAACTTCTACAAAGTACTAATTCTCTTCCCTTGTGTACTAAGCTTCAGCCAATCAGGACAAGCATCCCTAATGTATTCTGTCTTACCATGGCAAAGGTGCGCTCAAGATACCTGCTTTTTCCACAGTTCTCAGTACCTTGACGTTTGCCATATGTACCTTTTCCTTACCTTCCTAAATGTGTCACCCTACACTTCCCTGGATTGAATATCAGCTGCCATTTGGTGACCATCTAACCAGTCCATCGATATTTTCCTGTGGGCTACAATTTCCTTTCTCACCATCAACCATACTGCCAATTTTGGCATCATCTACATATGATCATAGTTCTACATTTAAGTCCAAAGATGCACCACCGTAACCTGCAAAACTAGTATTGGGCCCCCATCTGGAACATAGATCCAACCAGTTTCCCTCTACTAACACTCTCATCTGTCTGGCAGGACTTGTTTTTACCCTGAACAACAACACCTTTTATTCCTCTCATTTTCCACAAATCAAAAGGTATAGCCATGGGAATTTGCATGGGCCCTAGCTATGCCCGTCTTTTCATTGGCTAATTGACTATGTGGAACCGTCCTTGTTCCAAACCTAGTCTGGCACCATCTCCTAACTCTTTCTCTGCTACATCAACCACTGCATTGGTGCAGACGACTGCACTTTTGCAGAACTGACCACCTTGAGCTCCTACTTGCAAGCCATTTCAACTCCCCTTCCCATTCCCACACCGACCTGTCTGTCCTCAGCCTTCTCCACTGCCAGGATGAGGTCAAATGCAAACTAGAAGAAAAGTACCTGATATTCTGCCTGGGTAGTCTACAACTCAATGGTACGGATGCCGAATTTTCCAACTTCAGGTAACCTGCACCCAATGTTCCTCTCTCTCTCCTTCTGATCCATGTTCTGTCACCCATGTTCTTTCCGAACTACCTCCACCCCCCCAGCTCTCCATTACCCATTTTCTTTCCCTTCCCCCACCTGATTCCATCTGCCTATCACCCACACACTCAAGTCACTGAGTCTCCTATCCCTTCCCCCACTGGCTCCACCCGCCCACCATCCCTCCCTTATCTGGTTCCACTTATCACCTCCCTTCCTTAGCAGGTTTCAGAATCTGCAGCCCTTTGTTGTCTCCACTTAACACCTTCCCAGCCTCTAACAACACCCCCTCCAGCTCCATTTGCCCTTCATCCCCCCTCCTTACCTGGTCCCACCCATAGCCTACCAGTTCCTTCCTCACTTCTCCCCCTCACCTCTTCATACTGGCTATCTTCCCGCTACACTCTTGGTCCTGATACAGGGTCTCGACCCAAAACATCCACTATCCCTCAGTGTCCACAGATGTTGCCTGACCCACTGAGTTCCTCATACAGTTTATTTTTTTGCTCGAGTATCGGGTCCCACTGGAACCACAATGTATATTGTTTACCAGTCACCAAATCTCCCTTGATCATTACCTTTTATCCCAAGCCAAATTTTAACCCAACTTGCTTGTTGATGCTTTCCATTGATTTAATTTTTTGATTGATCGATGCCTGACTTTGTCAAACTTCTTGCTAAAATCCACACAGACCACATCAGTCCACTGTGTAACCTCCTCAAAAAATTCCATCGAGCTAGCCAGATACAGTAAATTCTTGTTTATTCATTATTCATGTATCTGGAATTCTCATGCAACCAGCAAAAATTTGTATTCTATGAAAGCAAGCTCAAATAGTAAATTTTACTTCACGTACTGTGCAAAATGAGCATGAAAAGGCATTTTTAGTTTATTTGTGTTTGTATACAAGGGCAGTGCAATTGTACATTGATTAGCAGCAACATCCTCTGAACATTTAGCACTTCATCTGATGGCAAGTACAGTCATTTTTTTGATTTTTGTTGCATTTTACATTAATACCGGTTAGCCTTAAAAAGTAGAATTGTAGTGGAAAGCATTGTTAATTAAAAGGGTAAGGAGATGGCATACATTTTGACTATTTAAAGGTTTATGCAAAGTATACAATCGGCACTCCCTCATTACACTTGGATGATAGAAGGCTGCACTGTACAATTGTCCCTCAACACAGTGACCATGCTGACATAGTGATTCAGTAAATGAATGAACAGCCAGAGTTCTGGATCAGGGATCCAGATACGAGTTTGAATCCCACCACAGCAACTGGGATTAAATTCAGTCTCGTTTAAAACTAACCATGAAACCAATGCAATGACAGACCTCAGAGGACAAAAAGTAGTTTGAGTGTTGGCCCTTTAAATCACAGTCTCATAGTAAAATCTCAATGAGAGTTAATGCAGACTGTTGTTTTTCAGACCAGCAAGGTTGAAAATCTTGCAGACAAATTATGTATGTCGCACTACTGTTCTTGTTTGTGTGGTTGGGTGGGGGGGGGGGGGGGAGAGAGAGTTTAATGCAGGGAGAAAAGTATTTGGAAATTTAGCCTTCCGTTGTTTTTGTATTATTACACAAACACAGACTGGAATTTAGAAAGTAAATGTCGATTCTGAATTTGAAGATAACTTCAGCAGACTATATTTTGAAACACTCTCCCACTGGATGCTCAAGACGAACAGGCTTACCTCCAGAGCTTCCATCAACTGTTCTCCTGTGCTAATGTTCGGAATATGGATCGTGGTGCTGAAAACATCCATCATCTCCATCTCCTGGAGAACATCTTTACGACTGGTGGTCCCAATGATTAACAACTTGCGGCCCTATAACCAGACAAGCAATGCAATGCAATGTTAAGCATCAGGTAAGTTAGATGCAGCAAGGCATATATCCCTCAGACAGCATCATCAACAAATCCTATTAATCACTCTATCTAGACAATAGGTAAAACTAAGAACACTTGAGCAAACTGCACCAGAGGTAGTTTACAAATGTGTGACTTTACAAGTCTATTGGCTGCTCTCCGCATCAACTTAGCTATGAGGAGTTTCCAGTGCTGGAATCCAGTACTGTTTGTCTCCTGCTCTCATAAATGTACAAGACTAAATGAGCTGCATCGTGTTTGCTGTGGCTGGTAGTTCCTCAGAGAACAGATGGCATTCAGCCCTTCATTGGTTATTAGTATCTCCTGGACTTGCGTAGATTGCCACAAGTCTTGGACAAGTAGAGTGAAAGGTGTTAATGCACCACTCTGCTCTGTCATTGGACTCCATGAGAAATCCAGATGGATGTGTTTGCTTGGATTCTGTGCTGTGATTCATTTTCATGGAGATTCTAAATCCAGATATTAGAATGAAGGCGTTTCTCTCCACACATCTTAATTTTAAAGCTTTAAATAATGTTCTGCATTTTAAATCCATTTTTAATTTAAATTTTAAATTTTTATTTATAGTAATTTTAGTAATTGCTAAATATCTCTGAATATTAACAATGGTTTGAAATGCCTCTCAGTTTTGCAGGCGATGAGGTTTTGCTTCCTATTAGGGAGTTGTGGGGTGGGACCTCAGTGGTACACTGACTTAACTTTGTCTACCTTAACTATCCACTCTCCTTAAATGGCTGTAGGAATGCAGGCAGGAGCAGAGGTGAGCTCAGACAGAAGAGGGGCTTGCATGGGATAGAGGTGGGGGCAATATTCAAAGAGATTCTGAGATATGGTGGTTGAGAGGAGTCAAGGAGATGAGGGTGAGAGAGGGAAGAGAAGAGCTAACAAAAGGCAGGGCTTCGCTACCTGAGCCTGTGCATCTCAGAATCAGATTTATTGTCACTGCCTTGTATGGCGTGACGTTTGTTGTTTTGCAGCAGCAGTGCAGCATAAAGACATAAAAAATTACTATGTATTACAAAATAAATAAATACTGCAAAAGAAAAAAGGAATAACGAGGTAGTGTTCATGGCAGAGGGCAAAAAGCTGTTCCTAAGTCGTTGAGTGTGCATGTGCTCACCAATATGAGCAATGATATCCACAACCACTGTGCATATTGGTAAAAGGCATGGATCAGTATTCACATTTCCAAGTCAGAAAGAGTCGAATTAAGTCACATTCTAGAGACTCGAGTACATAATCAATGATCTCGTAACAGTGCAGTGCTGAAGCGTTGCACTGTTCAAGGTGCAAGGTTTCAATTAAACTACACCCTGTCTCTCATCAGAGGTGGATTTAAAATATCGGGGAGAATCCTGTGTCATTCACAACAATCGTCACTTTTAAAAAAAGCACTGGGACACTTATTGAGACGAGGGATCTTGCTTTGTGTAAATTGACTGCTGTATTTGCTGGAGTAGTCACAATGTTTTAAAAATATTTCAATGGCTCTGAGCTTTGAGGCTCAGGGTCATGGGGATCCTTGAATGAAAGCCCTTCTGATTCACCTCTAAACACCACATGACTAAGTGGTACAAAGCTAGATTCAGAGAAGTGTGAAGACCTGGGCATGTTATGGTGCTGGGCTGGGGTAGGTTTCAAAGATCAGGAGAGGCAAGGTGAGACCATAGGCAAAAAATGACAGTGTTAATAGCAGGGTATTGCTTGATTAGAATGTGGGTTTTCAGCTTCCTTAAAATTATCGTCTTTTCTGTCCAACAGGGATCCTGCAAGTATCTGTAATGTGGAAGATCAGAGATGACTCAAAGAAATTGGGCTCAAAATTCAGCATAAAGTAAATATGAGTGACAATTTTCAACAGCAGAAAGGAAATCAAACTTCAACAGGAGTAATAAATCGTACACAATAAGAAAATATCAAATATTAGGCACCAGAACTTAAGCAGAATTAGAGGATTTGTTTCTAACCAGAAGAGGAAGAATAGCACAATAATAAACTTGACAGGTCATCAAATCAGTAAAAAAAAACAGAACCTGATGAAATAAAGAAATATGCCAAATAAATCGGCTTGTTTGGGTCATATGGCCTTTTCTGAAAATTTGAAGGTTAAATTTTTTATATGAAAAGACATATAATTATAATTATAAAAGACACAAATTAGTTCTGTTAATGATAAAAGTGTCTCCATTTATTCTATCCTTGGGGCTCTTCAACCAGAGGAGAAAGATACAAGATACAGATACCAGTTTAGAGTTAGACTTTACCACATCTCCATCAGCATAACCATGGAGGATACCCTAGCTCATGTGACTTCATATAAAAACTACCACACATACAGAATGCAGCCTCGTATTGGAAGATGAATTTTATGTTCTTATGCACAAAGTAACAATTACGACAATAACCCTGCTTTTAAGAAAGGCTTGTGGATTGCAATAAAGGCTGGAGACAAGTCAATCTGGAAAGTTCTGTTTTCTGGCTTCTGGGCTGCCAGAGTTAAAATGGAAGAAACAAAAAGTAAAAGACACATCCACTGACACTGTGCTTTAAAACCCACATTGAGCAAATTACAAGAGAGCCTTAAGGCTCTGTTATCCTGCAGTAAACTCTCTATTTTATGGGGAGGATGCAAATAGGAGGGTAATTCATATTCACTCCACATTTGCTAAATCCACCCTATTTAATCGACATTGTCCGTCTATTCAGTTTCAACTTGGGCCTTGACTCAAGTATGTTAGTCCAGAGAATCAGGCTGAAAAAAGAGCAGTACTGTATCTGCTTCTCCCCACCCCCAATGCAAACAATTTGAGATTCTTTTACTGTGGTCTCAACTTCAATTACGGGATTAGCAGTGTTTCTCAATTCACGCTACCTGTGGTGTGTTAAATACCCTGATGGCTCAGAGAAGCTAACTGATAGGGACTGTAGCACATTTCTTTCACTTTGCACTTACTTCCCAACTCACCAGAATAACAACAACGCTCCCTTTTATTAGAGTTGTTTCTGTAATACCAAACATTCAGATCCCAACAAATCCCCAGCTCCCGCCCTCCCAAACATCCTCCATGATGCAGGGGAAGATTCCATAGCATAGCAGCAATATGATGCAAGCATACAATTATAAAGGGTCCAAATGGGCTTCAATAGTGCAACACCACATACATGGAATTTATGTGCACAATTGTTTTCCATTTGTACATGTGTAACTGATGAATAGAGGCTGCTAAAATGCTTTGCCTGGCTGTACTTTGCCACTATACAAGTGTATCTTGCCACTTTTCTGTGCTATCTTGGATTAGGTTTTTTTAAAAAAACATGGCTATTTTAATGCAATGCCCACTAGTTGGTCAGAGGCAGCACTGGAACTGATTTTTCCACCGTCTTCTGATCCAAGACAGGGATTGGTCAAAACACAGGCCAAAAGACCTTTCCCATGGCATTAAAGAACAATTCATGAGAGTCAAAAAGGCTATTGGTGTCCATAGTTGGTGAGAATTTAATCACTGGGGAGATCCTTAGGATAACTTCTATAGAACAGCATTATTGACAGCATGTTGACTATTAATCTGTGCACTGGGCAAGTGGATTAAACATTTCAGCTGGTTTAAAGTTAATGAGAGACATGGAGGGGTGGGGGGAGGAGTGAAGAGAAAGAAAAAGTAACTGAATTTAAAAGAGCAGAATGCAAGCAGACCTTACAACTCGCTCAACATAAGTGCACGTTAGCATGCTTCTGCAAACTGCCTGGAGAAATAAAATGGGGTCAATAGGTATGCAAGTAATTCTGCCTGTGGTTAATATTAAATTCCTGTTTCAGTTTACACCAAGTAAACTGCTTGTAAAGAAAATTTAAATTTCAAGCAAAGTGAAGCCCAATAACCATAGAACATTTATAAGAGATACTGTTTATAAAGTATTGGTTGAGAAGAGTTTCCAAGGTCAACACAGAATTTAAGTAGCTTGATAGCCTCTGAAGAATTCCAGAAGCCTTAAAGCAAGGTTCAGGCAATATGAATGGAGAGGGAACCAAGAAAGAAATGAATTAGCTCTTTAACCTTCCTTATCTCTATATCCCACAATATTACGACTGGTTAGATGTACATCAGAATTTATCCCATTGAGCTGTGCACTTGGAGGTGACAGGAAGGTACAGAAGTTTACATAGATAATGAAATTTAAATTTCTTTTAAATAAGATGGTCATAGAATCATACAACACAGGAACAGGCCCTTCAGTTAACCAAGATCGCATTGACTATCCAACACCCATTTACACAAATCTCATTTTATGCTCAATGTATTCCCTTCAATTTGACCCTGATTCACATTGGGGTCAATTTACAGTGGCCAATTAACCCACAAATCCGTACATCTTTGGAGTATGGGTGGAAACTTGAGCACCCGGGGGAAACCCATGCAATTACAGGGAGAACATGCAAACTCTACTTAGGCAACACCAGAGATCACCCTCACACCTGGGTTCCTGGAACTGCAAGATAGCAGCTCTACTGACTGTGCCATGGTGCTCAGGAAAAGAGTGCATCATGCTAACATATGCCATTTTATGCTGTTTCACAGACAGTGGATAGCTAGATAAAGATGCTTTGATCTTTTCAGAAGGTTCCCCACCATAAGTACACATGGATCAGAAAAAAAAAATCAGGAGAGCTGGGAATGAGGTGAGATTAGGAATTCTCTCTTTTGGTTGGTTCCAAAAACAAAGCCTGAGATGACACTTTACAATGAACTCTTCTCTCTCTACTGATGCTGCCTGACCTGCTGAGCAGTTCCAACACAAGTCTGCTATCACTGATGCCAACATCAGATGTAACTGTAATACTCTCTCCCCAGATCCAACAGGTTTGACTTGAATGGCTATTTAGTAAGACTGTTGCTATTGGTTGTGGTGTCCCAGCAGGAGCATCTCAGGAGAGGAAGTTGGAGGGGAAATGACTAGCAACACCAAAGTTAAGCCAATTGCCAAAGCCTGGGGCAAGGTTGGTGCTGATTTGAATAATGTACTTCTAATCATTTGCATTTCAATATCTCCTATGTAGCTTGCAACAGCTTGCCCCGTTTCTCAGGAAATGTCAGTTTTCTTGCCCATTAAAAAAATGCAAACCAAACCATTGCCCCCACCCCCCATAGGGTCATGCTATAGGTCACACTGCCTTGCTTATTCTTTTACATTCCTTTGATGTTGTTTGTACGTCATTTGTCTGAAGGTCTCCCCTGCCTTTCTTCACCAACACTCCCAACTTCAGCGCGCGTGCGCACACACACACAGAATGAGGAGAGGCTGTAACATCATAGACCACCTGTCAGCTAATGCAATCTAACATCTCAAAATCTGAAATGGCCTCAGGTATGTCTTCTGAGTAACAAGAGGAAAGACAGAGCTCAGTAAGCTGAAATACAGCTGGTTACACTGAACATTTCCTTTCTATCCAGGTGAAACTTAAAGACTTTTTTTAGGTCCAATGTTAAAAATCTGTTACCATTACAAGAGTGACCTGTGGCAGGTTTCATCGAGTGCCAGGTAGTGGTTGAGTGCCCCAGACACATTTGGAGGGGACCAGAAGTTTTGGGCAGATGAGTTTCCCAATAGAGGAAAAGGCAATTAAAAGATAAAATTAGCTTTCCATTAATTAGCCAACAGCATCCAGACTTTAAGTGCAGGACACAGGTCAGTGACAGGGCAAGAAAAGCTCCCATTGTGGATGGCACACTGGCTGCAATCACCAGCTGGTCACAAGGATGCATGCATTTCAACTCTGCAACAAAGCAGCCCAAGAGCGAGAGCTGACTGAACAAATCCACCATAATCTCCACAACCTTCCACTAACCTTGATGCAACCCAGCCATCAAACTCTGCCTGAATTATTTTTTGTGAATCAACTCAGCATGTCTTATTATGTGAAGACAAGTATTCATACAACCAAATATTTTTCAACCGTTTGCAGTGCAAACAAAAACACTGAGCAGGGGCCCAAATCAGTAGATTTTGAGGCTCATTAAGTAATGTGTCAGGGCAATTTGGAACAGAACTCCAATTGTGTCAGGGAGGTGGACAGGTTGGTTGGGGTGGGGATGGGAGAAATTAGGACAAAATAAAAATATGCTCACGAGCAGCAGAAGTAGCATGACGTTGCTATATGAATTTACATGTGGCACAGTAGTGTAGGGGCAGCACAGTAGTATAACGGTTAGCATAACGCTATTACAGCGCCAGCGACCCGGGTTCAATTCCTACCGCTGTCTGTAAGGAGTTTGTACATTCTCCCCGTGTGTCTGTCTGGGTTTCCTCCAGGTGCTCAGTTTTCCTCCCACATTCCAAAAACTTCTAGGTTAGGAGCTGTTATGTTGGCACCGGAAGAGTGGCGACACTTGCCGACTGTCCCTCAGCACATTCTCAGTAACACAAAAAGATATTTCACTGTGTGTTTTGATGTACATGTGATTAACAATGTGATCTTAGTAATGCATTTTAAAGCTACCTGTAGATTTCAATGGTAAAGGCATCACACCAAACTAACAGAACACAAATTACTTTGGAAGAAGTTCAGTTAAAGTTATGTAGAACAACACTGCAGACACTTTATGCACCTCAAGGTCCGGTAAACAGCAAATTAATGAAGGATCAGGTACGCTGCTTATGCTGACATTTGCCAAAATAGTTTCAGTTTAATGTTTCATGTAATTAAGGAATTAAAGTACACCAAACACGATGATGCCAGAATTGATGCCTAGCTCAACTAAATTTAGTTTGCAGCTGTCATACTGGTAAACTGCACCACAAATAATCTGGACATCTCGATGAAAAATTTAGAAAAAATGCCAGTGTTCCATTCCCCCTTATAACTGAGCACATACAGATGCTGAGTGAGGAGGGATTTGAGTACAACATCCACAATGGTCAAATAAAGCTGTCCATGCTGACTGTCCAGGTTCACATTAAGCATTTGCATTTTGCCAATAACCTTGGGAACTAACTATGCCTTTGAAAGCAAATTTCAACAAACTAATGTTTTTACAATGTGTATAATTGAATATGTTCCAAATATTTTGACAAAACATATACTTATAAAATCATAATGCACCCACTGTGACACAGTAGCAGGCTGATGACCATTTTGGTCATTGGCCATTCACTTAAAACATGCCGCTTTGGGCTCAGAAATTCAGCAGTCAAATTGTGCCCGAGGAATGGGATGAGGGAAACAAAAGGGACAAAATCATACTGGCATTATCTGAAGGGGGGGGGGGGGGGTGGACAGGGAGAGGAAAAAAATCTGATACTAGTTCTATTCAGGAGGAAAACGGAGGATCAGAATTTTCATTGGGGTGGATATGAGGTGGTAAAAGATGGTGCTGTACAAAAGGGGGCCCCAGTAAGTATGAACGCAAGTAATCTTATCTTGCAAACATCTTAGTCCTGTATTTTAAGATCAAGATGTCCTGGAGGTGTCCAATGACATCTCAGCTTATTGTGGCTCAATTTGCTTCGCTATCCTCCAAAGGATTGTTACACAAGGAATGTTATCCCATGCAAACTGACATGGGAGATCACGCTGTGGTCACCGAGATGACTCACACCAAGAATATTCAGTTTAATTTTTGGAATGGTATTAAGTGACCCAGAAAAGACCTTTAAAAATGTGAATTCAATTGAATTTCAAGGTAGAGCTTTCTTCAAAATTTTAGTGTAACTTACTCTATGATACAAAGTTAAAAAACATCTCACAAAGGAAGTCCATGTCATTCATCTGCTATCATTTGCAAATTCTAATTTAAATGCTCTTTAATCATTGGTACAGTGGGGACCAACCAGCATTATTAGTATTAACAATGGTAATATACCCATACTTGCCCAATTAATGGAGAATTTTCTATCTTATCCCATCCTTTCTAGCATGTCAGTACTTCTTGTAATTGCCCATATTTTGGGAAGTTATCTTCCTTGTAGAAAGTGTTTATTAAATCTATTCAAAAGGTAGTAAGCAAAAGTGGGAGCACTGATGCTCAGGTCAAGTAGCTGGCAGGTGAAATTTGATAGTGAGAAATGTGAAGTGTTCCATTTCTGTTGGAAGAATAAGAGGCTACATAGACTAGAGGGCACATTTTAAACAGGGTACAAGAAAAGAGATCTGAGGGTATATATGCATAGTTAATTGAAACTGGCAGCACAGGTTGAGAACCCGAGTTAAAACGGCATAGAGGATCCCGGGCTTTATGGAGGCCTGGAGTGCAAGAACAAGGAAATGATGATGAACCCTAATAGAACAACTGGATTACTGTATCCAGCTTTGAGCGCCAGACCTTAAGAGGGATGTGAAGGTTTGCAGAGGGGGCTAAAGAAATTTACAAAATGATTCTAGGGATAAGGGATCTTAGTTATGCAAATGAATTGGGGTTGCTCTCCTTGGAAGAGAAAGTTGAAAGATCTTTTAAGAGAGATCTAAAATCTTGAATGGTATAGGTTAGTTAGAGAGAAACTGCTCCCAATATCGGAAGGGAAAAAACCAGGTAACATAGCATGAAGGCGTAAGAACCAAGAGTGATGACAAATGGTCATTTTCTTCCCTAAGACACAGCAAGTGGTTAATGTCTGGAATGAGCTGACAGGGGCTATAATGAAAGAAGATTTAAGCCTAGCATTAAAAAGGGAGCTGAACAAGTATCTGAAAGGAAAATATTTGCAGGGCTGAGGGGGAGGGTGGGGAGTAGGAGGAACTAGAATGAACTAGCACAGAGCCAATGGCTCGAATAACCTCCCCTATGGTATAACAATGCTGTGATTCTGTAACTTCTATTTCATTCAGGTTGACCTGTAGAGTACTTGTAAACTAACAGCAATGACATATATAAAATATCCAAAGGGCTAAATTATATGAATAAAATGGGCTTGAATATTAAAGTACAAGATTCAAGTGCAAAGATCCTTCATATTTTGCTGATAATCCAGGAAATTTATAACTTAGTTTAAACTGCTTCCAACACCCTGTTGCACTTGTCATTTATCAAAAATTCCAAAAGTTGTTTATTTGTTCATTTGGATTTTCATCCATTATAACCATCAAAAAAAAAGGAGGGAGCACTTTCAATGTGTGCAAAATTCTGCCTGAGATAATCTGGAGAATCCCTCAACACTGTGATCCTATTGTTTCCAATGAGAGAGAATGTAACCCATCTTTAACAGGACTAGCACTCAGAACGTGACAGCACATTTCAAAACTTCTCGCTGACATCTGGCTGGATAAGATTTCAGGAGACTATACGTTGGACTTCACACGCTCTCAACTGGATAGTAAAACATTAGCTACAGGTAAGGGTACAAGCAGCCTGCCAGCTGTGTCTGTAGGCATTATGCTCTTAAAAGTCCTGGACAAAAAGACCCAAAACACTGCTTTCATCCTGAAAAGTGAGGACACATTTGTCACCAGTGTAATTTTCCAGACACAAAAGAAATACAGATCACCTGAATCCGTCTTATGTATCATAAAATATGCCCCTGAAGGCACTAGAAAGTTGATACAATTTTGAATGTCTATGCCGAAACAGGAGGAGAAACTGAATATTTACAATATTTATATATTATTGCATGTGCACTGACTCCTTACCTTGAATGTAAGCAACACAGAGTGCATAATGACACATGAAGAGCTACTAGAACATGAACAATTTGTTCACTCAATTCTTTACGTGTGAATGTGCTCATGATTCCATATACACCACACATTTATGTACACTGCTTGTCCTTATATGGGCACATTAACACATTTCACCCAATTTACAAGTTTGAGTTGGTCTGATCTTTTCAAAAGGAATACATCATTGGCATTGTATATAAAAGTGACACTTCCTAATTCAACAGAATCTTGTGTCATTTCTTCCAATCTCCGCTGGATCAGCTACTGAATCCGGTGTAATCTGGGCTCATTCTTGAATCGTTTCCTTTTCCACTTGGTAAACTCTCGATGTGACAGAACTTGAAGCCTCTTTTTCAGGGGTCTGATGTCAAGCACGTGAATGACACGGCATGCCCAGTGGAGCGCATGGAGTTGTTTCAACGCTGGGACATCAGTCTGGTAGAGGACACTGACATTATTCACTTACCCTTCCAGTGGATTTGTTGGATTTTTGTGAGACTGTGTTGGTGGCATCTCTCCAGTGTTTTGAAGGGCTGGGCTGACTGCTGACTGATAGTTCATGCCTTCAGCTCACAGATGTAAGTCATTGCAGCTCATTGAAACATATAAGAGAATGGGACTTACACAGAACATCTATAAAACAAACCATACTGTCCCTGCTGTACAACATTGTCACCTGACAAAACATCCAAGACCCTGGAAAGTGTGGACTACTTTCCACATCTCAGAAACCACCTGTGAATAAAGACAACTTATATTGTTGGTTATTAGAACTTAGAACAGTACAGCATAGAAACAGGCCCTTTGGCCCATGATGTCATACCGAACTAATTAAATTAGTCATCAAGTGCCCAACTAATTCCTTCTGCCTACTCGATGTCCATATCCCTCCATTTCCCACACATTGATATGCCCATGTAACTACCTAAACACTTACTCTAATATTCAAATATTTTCTTGTCTGGTACTCATGATTAACTGTAGATTTTTACTGCACAGATAGTAATCTATACCTTACAGTATCCTGTCCATGGTAGCTTGAAAGGTCTTTGGCAATAACTTCAAACAAGGTAGTTCTGTGTGTGAATAAGGGTGTGTATTAATTGTCAAATTTTAATAACTTTCTTTATCCACATTCAGCTGAACGCATGCATGCAACAGTTTTAGGTTGGTGAAAGTGTTGGCTCCTAGGGACTTTGGATTTAAATTCAGCGAAGGAACGGCTTGGTTCGGGGCAAAGTTGTCATCACCACGGTCAAACGATCTTGGCACTTTAAGCACCATTAAAATTAGTGTTGTAATAAAAACAGAAAATGCTGGAAGCACTCAGGAAATCAGGCAGCATCTGTGGAAAGAGAATTAGAGTTAACTTTTCAAGTCCTTGCTTGAAACTTTAATCCTATTCTTTCTTTCCTAGATGATATCTGACCATTCTGATGCAAGGTCTTGGACCTGAAATATCAACTTTATTTCTCTTTCCACAGACGCTGCTTGACCTGCTGAGTGTCTCCTGTATTTTCTGGGTTTATTTCAGATTTCCAGCATCTGCAGGTTTTTATTTTGAATCGTTTACAATTGGCATTGTCCAATCACATTGGTTTGTTCTTCACCAGCATTCCATTTCATTCTGATTTATCTGACTCTTCTTCCATCATTTCTCCCAAGTATTTGGAACAGGTTAAGGCCTGCACTATACTGGTTTTGCACCTGGCTTAATACAGATTTGAGTATGATAAATACTTATGTAGATACCTTTGAACACTTGTACATACTTTCCCAATGGCATGACTAAGCATAGTTTTGCAGTATCCATACTTAAACACCTCTTTCCATTTTAGCTTCAGTTTTGAGCCAATCTTTGTCCATCAATATTGATTAATAACTTCTATTTGTTGACTGTTGTGACACAGTAAATATTTCAACCAGCCAAAAGCCTTCAATACTTCACCTGAATAGATTTTCAGGTTCATCATTCTCTTCCTTACCAGTGCTTGGCTGAACATACTTGGCTGTCTATATTCTTGCCCACAACTGAGTAATCTGCTGCTGTATCGATGTGTTTGTCAATGCACAGACCATTTAGCCATAACTTTGTTTTGAAGACATCGTTTTCCAACATTGCTGCGGGTGCTGCAAATGTTGCACAAGCCCAATGTCCCATCACTCACTTTGGTACTTATACTGTGCAGACCTCCTCTTTGTGGCCTCTTGCTATGAAAACATCCCCTCTGTTAGGTAATCATTTTGAGAACTGCTACGATTTCCTACCTAGGCCTGTGACTTGCACACCGAGAAGTGCAATTTTTAAAAGCATTTCACACCAGTCAAACCAGCTTTTCCTATCGGTCTGCGAACTACCATAAGTTTGATGGAATTCTTTAGTCACCTTAGTGTCACCTCCATGAACATAGCAATTTTCCATGGAACAACAATTATGAAATTGTGTTTACATATTAATTTTACATCGTTTACATATAAATAACTAATTCATTCATTGATTGATCAAGCCACAACCTTGTTACACAGTGTGTAGCTCAAGTTTCAGTGCCAAGATAGATCCTTCAATGGGACAATATACTCCCTTTTTCCTCAGGGCCAGTGAATCTAGAACTACAGGGCACAGGTTTAAGGTGAGAGAGGAGAAATTTAAGGAAGATCTGAGGGGTAAGTTTTTCCACACAGAGGGTAGTAAATATTTGGAACGAGCTGCCAGAGGAGGTAGTGGAGGCAGATACCATTACAACGTTTGGACAGTTACTTGGAGTAGAGGGATACGGGTCTAATGCAGGCACATGGTATTAGTGTAGATAAGCATCACAATCAGCATGGATGGGGTGGGCCATAAGGGCCTATTTCTGTGCTATACCTTTCTATAATTCTCTACTCTGACAATCTCACCTGACTTCCAATTCTTAGTTCCAAATTTGTAGTGCTCCTCAATTTCTGATGAATTAGGTTCAAATTATCCTGTGCCTCTTGTCCCACTAAAACAAAACATCTTCTGCTTTCTCTGGCATCAAAAGACTTGCTACTGTAATGTAAGTTTTCAAACCCATTTCAGTTAGAATGCCTTTCCTACCCTCTGCCATAGCAATCACTTGGCGCAGGCACCATTAATAACCGTTGTTGTTTGTTCTTTAAAAAAAAATTCCATGCTTTCTGAAAGGCTGATCCACTTGATTGTAATGCACCAAGGCCTCCCATGTTACAGCTTGTGTTGAGCAGCTAGCTTGCCATGCTCCTGCTCTTGATTATGTGGTTTCTGCTAATGGGCTTTTGCTTTTTGCCTCCTTCAGATATAACTCTTAATTGCACATTATAGCTCACGTTAATGCATGTTATACGTGCATGATGGATGCACGTGTGCAGTATGGTTGAATAAATCAGTTGCTCATGTTCTAGCAGCTCTCCATGTCTCTGTTTATACACTTTGCATTGTTCAGACACAATGCTGCTTTTTCTCTGATTACTATTTTTTGCAAAGTAATTTTCAAAGGCTTCTAGACTTGGCCTCTGAACTACTCAATAACAGTCACTGATTGACCCATGGACTGTGCTTTGTTTGTTGGTCTTCTATCCTCATCCCCAATTTGCAACGCGTGTCTGTGGTCTTTACTCCGTACCCGAACAATGCAAAGTATATAAACACAGACATGGAGAGCTGTTACAACATGCACAGCTGGTTTATTCAGCTGCACTTCATGTTCACATCTATATAATACATACATAAGCTATAATTTGTGATTAAGAGTTATATTTGAAGATAGATTAAGACGAGAAAAGACAAACCCCTAAATTAATCTATGTATTGCTACCATGAGGCATGTTTCAGCATGACCAAAAGTAGCATTTCCAAATCCAAATATTTTCCCATCGCATCCTGGATTTGCCAAGTTTGAATCGGGAGGCTCCAGTACAGAAAGTTGTATAGTGCTGGTCTGAGGAAATAGATGAGTTTCTATGCAACTGCTTTGAGTCAGTGGACTGGTCCATGTTCAAAGACTCAGCTGCCAGCCTTGATAAAGATGTCACCACCATCACGGACTTTAGCAGCAAATGTGTTGAGGACTTGGTACCAAAGAGGACAATCTAGGTGCTCCCAAACTGGAAAACATGGATGAACCAGGAGATCCACTCCCTACTGAAGTCTAGGGCTGCAGCTTTCTAATCAGGTGACCTTGACCTTTACAAGTAAATCAAGATAAGACCTCTGTAAAGCTATCAAAGATGCCAAGAGACAATCAGTCCAAGAACAGCCTTCAGTTGTGGCAGGGTTTACATGCTATAACGGGCTACTAAATGAAGTGGCTAACAATGCATCGCTTCTCAATGAGAATGCATTCTATGTATGTTTTGAACAGAAGGGGATTGGTATGTCACCACCCACCCTAACAGCCTCCAATGCACCTGAACCTATGGTAACCATTGAGGATGCAAAATCAGTCTTCCAGAGAGTGAACCTGCAGAAAGCATCTAGCCCAGATGGTGTCCTTAGCCATGTCCTTAGATCCTGTGCAGATCAGCTGGCGGGGGTATTTGCAGACATTTTTAACCTCTCCCTGCTTCAGTCTGAGGCTCCCACCTGCTTTAAGACCACTATCATCCTGGTACTTAAGAAAAACAAGGTAACGTGCCTTAATGACTACCGCCCAGTGGCTCTGACATCCACCATCACGAAGTGCTTCAAAAGGCTGGTCATGGCACGCATCAACTACAGCCTCCCAGACAACCTTGACGCACTGCAATTCACCTACCATCAAAACAGGCCTATGGCAGACACCATCTTCCTGGCCCTACACTCATTTCTGGAGCACCTGGACAATAAAGACACCAATTTAGACTATTGTTTACTGACTACAGCTCCGCTTTCAATACTATAATTCCAAGCAAACTCATCACCAAACTCGAGACCTGGGATTCAACACCCCCCTCTGCAACTGGAGACTTCCTGACCAACAGACCGCAATCAGTAAGGATAGGCAGCAACACCTCTGGCATGATTATTCTCAACACTGGTGCCTCACAAGGCTGCGTCCTCAGCCCCCTACTCTACTCCCTATATACTCACGACTGTGTGGCCAGATTCTGCTCTAACTCCATCTACAAGTTTACAGATGATACCACCATAGTGGGTCGTATATCAAATAATGACGATTCGGAGTACAGGAAGAAGATAGAGAGCTTAGTGACATGGTGTCATGACAACAACCTTTCCTTCAGTGTCAGCAAAACAAAAGAGCTGTTCATTGACGTCAGGAAGAGGGGCGGTGCACATGCACCTGTCTACACCAACAGTGCTGAGGTCGAGAGGGTTGAGAGCTTCAAGTTCCTAGGAGTGAACATCACCATTAGCCTGTCCTGGTCCAACCATGCGGACGCCACAGCCATGGAAGCTCACCAGCGCCTCCACTTCCTCAGGAGGCTAAAGGAATTTGGCACGTCCCCTTGACACTCACTAACTTTTATTGATGCACCATAGAAAGCATCCTATCTGAATGCGTCACAGCTTGGTATGGCAACTGCTCCGCCCAAGACCGCAAGAAATTGCAGAGAGTTGTGGACACAGCTCAGCGCATCACAGAAACCAGCCTCCTCTCCATGGACTGTCTATACTTCTCACTACCTCAGTAAAGGAGCCAACACAATCAAAGATCCCACCCACCTGAGACATTCTCTCTTCTCCCCTCTCCCATCAGGCAGAAGATACAAAAGCCTGAAAGTACGTACCACCAGACTCAAGGACAGCTTCTACGCCGCTGTTATAAGACTATTGAATGGTTCCCTAGTACAACAGGAAAGACTCAACCTCATAATCAACCTCGTTATGACCTTGCACCTTATTGTCCATCTGTACTGCACTTTCTCTGTAGCTTTGACACTTTACTCTACATTCTGTATTATTTTACCTTGTACTATCTCAATGCACTGTGTAATGAATTGATCTGTGTGAACGGTATGCAAGACAAGTTTTTCACAGTACATTGGTACAAGTGACAATAATAAACCAATTCCAATACTTGGATTTGTTTTAGAGATTGAAATTGATTTATTATTGTCACTTGTACTGAGGTACATCGAAAAACTTGTCTTGCATACCGTTCATACAGATCAATTCATTACACAGTGCATTGAGGTAGTACAGGGTAAAAACAACAACAGAATACAGAGTAAGGAAGTGCACTGCAGGTATGAACTGGTGAAGAATAATTGTACATTCCTTTATCAATTCTGTTAACATAGAAGATCACAAAATGTTTCTTTTAAATTTAAAATGCAATCTCTCCCTAAGAAACCTCCTTGATCTCTACCAATGTCACTGGTTACTTACTACTAGGTGTTGTTTTTGGAGTTAAAAAAGTGACCTTTCCATTGCTCTCCTCCACTTGAATTCTCATCACTTAAAGAATCTGAATTTATATACCATTTTTCAAAATCACAGGACACTTCAAAGCGTCTGAAAGCCGAAGAAGTTTTTGAAATGTTGGAACTATTATGATGTATGAAACATAAACAATCTGTACTCAAAAGGCCCTACAAACAACAATGAAATTATAAACAGGTGATCTATTTCAGTGACAGTAGCTGACTTAAAATGCATTTAATCCTGTTTTAGTTGCAAGATAATCACAGATTTCTACACTGAACTGTATCTGTAACTAAAGAAACAATGCTCGCATTTTATCTCAAAGGTAACTTTGCTCTTCATCTTCAATACACATTGGACTGCACATTATTTACCTGCTGAGAGGCAGTTGACTTAATTATGGGTTTTCTGTAGGAACTTCTCATTAACCAGCCACTCCAAGGCATGCACAAGGCTACCATTTATGGCACTTTTTCCTTCAAAGGTTATTCTTTGGTTCTCGTGGGAAAGCAGG
This sequence comes from Pristis pectinata, assembly GCF_009764475.1. Taxonomy (NCBI): domain Eukaryota; kingdom Metazoa; phylum Chordata; class Chondrichthyes; order Rhinopristiformes; family Pristidae; genus Pristis; species Pristis pectinata. The sequence continues at coordinate 27,532,486 of NC_067429.1, read as the reverse complement.
TTCAACTCTATTGTGGCGCCCAAGATGAATCAGGTGTTTCATTAGGAATAAAATAGCTTTCAACAACATGGTTGATGAGGTTTGAACCTGGATGGACCAGCCAGAGATTGCAAAATTTATTTGAGCTTGTTACACAAGGCTGGCCTCAAGTTGCCAAATATTTTCAACAATCTGAAGTATAAATGGTGCAATCAGAAGCCAGCTCATGTCAATCACCCAAATATTGAAGATATCGCCAACAGCAGGAGACCTATAAGAATGCCTTGGTGCAGCCAATATTTTACATTTAAGATATTGCAGTACATTAATAACTCACAGGTCTTTATATTCATGGAATCATAAAACTGAGGAGGCCCCTTCACCAACTGAGCTAGCACCAGCATTGTGAAAGAGAAACTTAATTATTCCCACTCCCCTGTGCTTCATCCAAACAAAATTTCTTTGCATTCCTTTTCTGAAATTGATTCTGCTTCCTTTTCTTAGAACATATTCCACTCTTTTATTATTGACTGATCTTCCAGTGAATAAAACTTTGTTACAATTTTTCTCCTTAACCTGACATTAGTCAGGATTCACTTTCTCATTCTTTCGCTTTATATTTTTGGAAATGGCAATGCAAATAATGCCAAGAGCAAATTTATTTGTTAAGGACGATCTCAAATATTTAAATGAAATAATAGACATTGGAAAGATCTAATTTGAATGGGGGGGGGGGGAGAGAACAATATAAAGATGGGAACACTTGGAATATAAATATGCTGACCATTGTGAAGAGCCATTGTGAAATGAATCATGTTATCTGGTTCCTACAATTTTCAGAACTGCATAACAAAGTTCCTGCAGTAATTCATTGGTAATTTCAGAATAACTCTTGCAAATACTTCAATGGTGGCACATTACAACCTATGTTACACAAAAAAAAACTATTGGTAGGTCTTCCTTTTAATAGAGAAGGTTAATTTTCAAGTCTCAAGTGAAGCTATGAACGTAGCAACGCACATTCGTGCCAACAGCTTTGGGTGTTTTACAGAGGATGTGCCTGATCTCTCAAGAGGGCAAAAGGAAAGCCCTTTCTTTTGGTGATAATCTGGGAAGTTCTTCCATGGTCTGGCTAATACCTATCCCTCAGTTAACTGTGCTAAAGCCATTTTTCTTAATATCACACTGCTACTTGTGGGAAAAAAAATGCCACATTATGGCAGTGGCTAAACTTCAAAATTACTGCTTGGTTAAAACAGTTTGGAACATCCAGAGGTCCGAGCAGGTGCTATACAGATGCAAGTCTTACCATTTTTTCTTTGAGAGACAAAATAGAGTTTACGTTACCTCAATAAGATGTTAAACTTCCCAAGACATTACAATAAAAACAGGTAAGGGATTAACCAAACTTCCCAAACAGCATTACCTCAGACAACCAAACAAAACAAAAGTAAATTTTTTTCTCGCCAAGATACAGATCTCCTGAGCTCTCTAAAACAAGCCACATAAGGCAGTGCGTTTAACAATGGAATGATTGAGGAAAGCTAGTAAAGTCCTTTTAAGGGTGTACATATCCTATAGGAAAGCTAATGAAAGCCAAGGGATGGGTATCCTTTCATGGTTGCATCCCTATGTAAAGAAATCTAAGCTTCTGGGAACAAAAGCGTCATGTAGCCACTCCTAAAAAGGGCCATCTATATTGGAAATTCGGTTTTATTTTTGTAAACACCTATCCCCTTATTTGAGTTTTACAAAGCAAGTAGAGATTAGTACCTACAAGGCCAACTAGCACAAGAGTACAGTTAATGGCAAATGTTGGTCACCCTTCCAAAACAGGAAACTTATACAGCTCATGTGCTGAAGCGCCTTGAGAAAATGAACAGAAGCAGGAAGAGTGAAATTTAAATTGTGCTAATTCTACAGTAATTTTAATGCCTTTTACCACATTCCACATGAGAGGTGGTACAATTAGGTGACCTATGCAAATTGTGGCTGATTAGCTCATCCCGAATACCCTTCACAAAAACCACAGAACTAAACTGCTTGAATAATACATTAGTCGCCTGTCAAAGGTTGCATCAAAAAGAAAAGCACATGCCCGAACCTCAACAGGATAGCTCACAACTAAATCCCACTGCATTTCAAGTATGTGGCTGAAAGTGAAGCAGATTAGACAAAAACTTAACCAAAAGATCATTTGTATTTCATAAAATAAATATTGAAATAAAGTTGTTTCAATAAATGTCAACTTATCAGCTCAAACTGAGTTATCATGCATTCTAACTCAAAAGCAAAATATTGCAGATATTTTAATTAAGACAAAAAAATTACTGAAAATACTTAAGATTAGGCAGCATCTGTGGAGAATGAAAGAGTTCATAAATATATGTTTTAAGATACAAAGTGTGGGATGGTGGGGGCATAAGAGGGCAAGAACATGTTAGGAATTTCGTGCTTTCTTCATATCTTATCATATGTTTACCTCAAACCTTTCCCAGTTCTGACCAGCAAACTGAACCATCGACTCTGCTTCTCTCTCCATGCACACCGCCTGACCTGCTAAGTGCTACCAGAGATTTCTGCAATAAGCTAAACTCATTTCTTGGATCTTCATCGTTTGTGTGTTCCTGTGCATCAGTCAGAAAGGAAGCAATTGTTTTCTGGAGAAAGATAACAACCTGGTCCTTCACCAGTATCAGGAAGTCTTTACATAGAGACCACTTGAATATATTCTTATTTGGCCCAAAAAAACTAACTTGTACCCATGTGGATTCATTGCTGCTGAAATCACCATCATTTTAATTTGGGCGACATTCTTGAAGAGGACGCTTCATCTTTCAAATTGCTGCTTTATCTTCTAATGTCATTATTACTTAGTTATGATCTCGGAGGTTATTCAGCCCAGCAGATCCACACCTGCTCCCACAACACCAACCTCATCAATGCCATTTATTTCCCTGTAGCTATTAACTCCCTTTTAATTCTTTTCCCATTTACCTACACCAAGGGGTAACCTTCAGCAATCAATTAACTGACCAGCACGGCTTTGAGATGTGGGAGGAAACCGAAGCACCCAGTGGAAGCCCAAGTGACCACGGGGTAAACGTGCAACTCACTCCAGGTCAGTATTGAACATGCAGCCATGAATCAACAGTGCAACCCGCTGAGCCACTGGGCCTCCTTATCTTTTCACCAGGACAGATTAGTTTAACAATTTCTAATATGGAGCACCAGGGACCAGAGGATTGTTCAGAAAAGGCTAAATTTAGGATTTAATCATTTGCCATTCTACTTTCAGATGAATTTAGAAATGGGATGTCACACTTGACAGATCTCAGATACATGGAAATTGCTTATAGATAAGCAATATAGGTCATTCCAACAGTATTATTTAGGCTCCCATAACACATTGAGAATATTCCTGTGTTTGATCAAAATCCTAATTAAACTCAATCTCTTGGTCAGATAAGAGTGAAAACAGTAGGCAATTTATCCACAGTCACGGCAGCAGAGATCTGGAATTCTCCCTCCATGAAGGCTGTTATTAATTCAACTGAAATTTTAACACAGATTGACGAGACCATTGTCAGATAAAGGCAGGGGAGAACGTGGAGGTAAATGGAAGGTCAGTCACAAATTACTAATGTGAAAGCAAAGTACTGAAGATGCTGAAACTGTAAAAAAAATGCTGTAAATACTTAACAAGTTCAGCACAATCTGCAATGGAGACGGACAAATATTTCCAGTCAGTGACTGGCAGGTCACTTCGGAGCATCTTACTTCTAAAGGTGTCTCTCAGGGTCAAGGATGATTTGCTTCCACTTCATTTCTGTGGGTTCTCATATAGCCGACGAGGCCAACATGTGGCCTCTAGACTCTGCTCTAAGTGGGGCAGGTGGTGCTTGACTGGGTACATGGGCAGTTTAACAGGTGGTGGGCTCCTTCTGCCATTTTTCTTGGCTTCTGTGGATTGCTGTCAAAGGACCTGAACTTCTCGATGCCATACTGAATGCTCCTCCATTTTGAAGAACTATGGGCAAGGAACTCACACGAGTTGGTGGAGATGTTACACTTTGAGGCTTTGAAAAAAAATCCTCGAAACATCTGTCTACCTGGTAATCTCTTACCACAACAGAGCTTGGAATAAAGTATCTACTTCAGGATATTGATGCTGAGCAGGAGGACAACATGGTCTGCCTATCACAGTCAACTGAGTGTAATCAGGGCATAAACACTGGGGATACTGGCCTAGGAAAGGAAGCCAACATCCTTTCACTTATCTTGCAGAGAAGCTGGAGAGTTTTCAGCGACAGTATTGGTGGGACTTCTCCAGTGCTTTGAGGTGCATGCAGTAGAATGCTTGAGTTCCTTTAATTCATTTTTAAGATCAGGACATCGCTGTAAAGGCCAGCAGTTACTGCTCATCCCCAAGTTCTGTCGAGAAGATGATGGTGAGCTGCCTTCTTGAACTGCTGCAAGCTTTTTGAAGGTAACATCACAGTGCTGTTGGATAGATAGTCCACAATACATTTCCAAATCAGGATATTGCACGATTTGGAGAGGAATCTGTAGCTGTTGATATTCCCAAGTGCCTGCTGCCTTTGTCCTTAGTTGTAGCAGCTGAGGGTTTGGGAGGTGCTGCTCAAGTGGTCTGGGTGAATAACTACAGTGCAATTTACAAAAATGGTACCTACTACAGCTACTGTGATTGGTGGTGAAAGAGATGAATGTATAGGGTGGTTAATGGGATGCCAAACAAGCAGACTGCTTTGTCCTGGATGGAATCAAGTTTCTTGAAAGTTGTTAGTGTTGCACTCGTCCAGACAAGCAGAGAATATTCCATCACACTCATAACATGTGGGTGGTGGAAAAGCCCTTAGTGCGTCAGGAAGTGAGTCACTCAGTGCAGGATACTCAGCTTCCGACCCGATCTCAGACCTATGGCATTTATGTGGTTGGTCCAGATGAATTTCTGGTGAATGGTATTGATGGTGGTATGTGGGAATGCCACTGAACGTCAAGGGTAGATGATGCACACTCTTTCAGAGATGGTCATGGTCTGGTATTCTTGTGGTGTAAATATTAATTGTCGCTTATCAGCCTATGCCTGGATGCTTCCTGGGCCTTGAAGCAGTTCACGTCTGTATGCTGCATTTGCCGAGTTATAAATGGATCTGAAATTGTGCAGAAATGAGATGGAGACTGCCCAATTTGAGGAGGGTGCTCCACAAATCCTGTCGATTCTGAGTCAAAGGCTTTTGAGAGGTCAAAAAAAAACCCATCCATAATGGTTGATGCAATCTTCTGCATTTCTCTTATGAATTGTCATACAATGAAGGTCATGTCCATAGCCCCTCTGGATGAACAGAACCTACAGCTCCTCGGGTATTGAGAGGCTACTGAGGACAATTCTGGCAATGACATTCTCTGTGGCAGATAGGAGGGTCACCACTTTATAGTTCTTGCCATTGCATTTGTCTCCTATCTTGAAATGGTATTTGAGGTTCCAGGCATATCCTTCCCTTCTCAGGATACAGGAGATAAAGGTTTGGATGTATATGTGAATGAAGCTCCTCTCTGCCAAGCATTAGACCCTCAGTAGAGTTACCATCCACTCCCTCAGCCTTGTTTCTTGGTGGGCCTATGGCCTTTCAGTTGTTTTTGGACACGGGTGGCAGTGATGCTAGACTGGATGGTTTGTTGCTGAAAGTAGTCAAATGAAAGGTTGCTGTCAGAGATATAGCATGGAAACAAGCCCTTCGGCCCACCAAGTCCATGCCAACCATCAACTAGCTATTTACACTAACCCAACATTTATGCCTTTATTTTTAATCTCCCCATATTCCCATCAATTGCTCTTAGATTCTACCACTCACCCACACACAAGGGGGAGTTTACAATAGCAAATTAATCAACTAATCCACACGTCTTTGGGATGCGGGAAGAAACTGGAGCACCCAGAGGAAACCCACACAGTCACAGGGAGAACATGCAAACTCCACACAGCCAGCACCAGAGGTCAGGAAACCAGGTCTCTGGTGTTGTGAGGCAGCAGCTATACTAGCTGTGCCACTGTCTGTCCTTGGCTCTCTTCACAGATGCCACCCAAGGTGCTTTTTGATTTTATTTCAGACATGAACTAACTGGACGATGAAACAAGCTCAATACTCTGAACCACCCATGGCCTCAAAGCTGAGAATATCACAGATTTACAAGCCTCTGATGAAATATCTTCACGTCCAAGAAGTAATTGGCCAACCACTTATCTGAAGACTTGATCCTATGGTTCTGGACTCTCCAGTTAAAAGAAAATACTGTCTGCTTGTTGGCAAGATTAGGGGGTGGTCATTGGGGCCATTTAAAAGAGAAAGTAGATACACTTTTGAAAGATCTGGGAATTGAGGACTCAGGGAACTGGCAGAGATGTCCCAGGACAGATCAGCCATGATTGTATTGAATGGCAGGGCAGGCTTGAGGGGCCGAGTGGCCTACTCCTAGTTTCTTACATACTCTCTCAGATCCTTGTTTGTCTCAACAAGATCACAATTTTTCTCCACTCCAGCAGTAACGTACTTAATTTCTTCTTTTGATGAACCTCTCAGCATAGAAATCAATCTGGTGAATCTGCACTGCACCGACACCAAGATACACATATCCTTAAGAACAGAAACTAAAACCACCCACGGTTTTCAGAATAAAGTCTCATTAAGGCCTTGTACAATCTCAATGAGTCATCCTTGCATTTACCTTCAAATGCAATTCCTTTAATCAAAAAGAGGAGACCAAGTCATCGAGTTATATAGAGTCATACAGCAAAGAAACAGGCTCTTCAGCCCATGCCGACCAAGATTCCCACCTAAACTAATCCCATTTGCCCACATTTGGCCCATATCCCTCTAAATCTTTCCTATCCACGTACCCTTTAAATGTTGTTAATGTACCTGCCTCAACCACTTCTTCTGGCAGCTCATTCCACATACCGACCACTCTCTGGGTGAAAAAGTTGCCCCTTATGTTCCTAATCTCTCCCCTCTCACCTTCAACCTCTGGCCTCCCGTTCTGGAGTCCCCAACCCTGGGAAAGAGACTGTGCGCATTCACCCTATCTATGCCCCTCATGATTTTATACACCTCTGTGAGACCACCCCTCATTCTCCTACACTCCAATGAAAGAAGTCCCAAGCTGCTCAACCTCTCTCCATAACTCAATCCCTCAAGTCCCAGCAACATCCTCAAAGTGGGAAACTACACGCCAGTGAGTTTTACATCTGCAATGAAGATGTCAGAAGCTATTATAAAGATGTTACAACAGGGCACTAAGAAAAATATCAGGTAAAGTCAAAATGTATTGTGAAGGGGAAATTATGATTGACCAATTTGGAGGAGATCTGTGAAGTGCTTTGAATAAAAGGGGAACTGGTGAACGTGCTATAAGATTTCTAAAGGACATTTGATAAGGCATTGCATCAAAGGTTATTGTGGAAAATAAAAGCTCATCAGAATCAGGTTTATTATCACTGTCTTATATGACGTGAAGTTGGTTGTTTTGTGGCAGCAGTACAGTGCAAAGACAAAATTACTATAAATTACAAAACAAATAGTGCAAACAAAAAAGTTCATGATAAAAGAGTTAAAGAGTTTATATATAGGTGTAGATGGGAGTTTGTGTGGCCATTGGGAAACACATAACCCAAAAATGAGCCTTTGGCAGGTTGGCAAGATACAACAACTGGCACTGCACTGTGGTTTCTACTTTTTATAACTTATATGAATGATCTGGATGAAAGCACTGAAGGCAGAGTTGCTAAATTTGCTGATGACACAAAGATCAGAAAAATAAATTGTGAAGAGGACTTAAGACCACCTAGGGCTATAGTGGGCAAAGATCTGTCAAATGGAGTACATTGTAGGAAAATGTGAAATTGTTAAAGTGTATTATCTGAATGACAGGAGACTGCAGAGGGATCTGGATGTCCTATGCATGGTGTGCAAAAGTATACAGGTATAGTTATATAGGCATTGGTGAGAGCAGATCTGGAGTACTGTGTACATTACTGATCTTTATTTAAAGGAGAAAAGGTTGGACAGGCTAGAGTGCAGAATAGTGAAAAAGGACTTGATTGAAACACAAAAGATCCTGTGAAATCCTGACAGGGTGGATGCAGTGAGAATGTTTCTTCTTTATGAAGAATCTGGAACAAGGGGTCACCAATTTAATGCAGAGATGAGGCAATTTTTTTTAATATATACATCTCAGAGTATCCCAAGTCTATGAGTATTTTTAAGACAAAGAGAAAGATGCTTGAAAAGCAAGGGAACAAAGTTTCCTCGGGTGGAGATGGGAATGTGGAATTGAAGTTACAATCAGATCTGCCATGATCTTATTAAAAGGCAAACTATGATTGAGGGGCAGTGGTCTATTCCTGCTCCTGATTCATATGTTCGTTTGTTAGCTGGCTTGAGTAACTGCAAACATACCACTTGTCTTCCTAATTAATTACTGTATCTGCATATTAACTTTCTGCATCTCACGGCACAGCACATAAAGATCCCACAATACAGCAAAATTTATTAGCTTCTCAATGCTTTCAAAAACTATTGCTTTGCTATTCTTCCTACCAAAGTACAAACCTCACATTCCCCCATCTCTTGTCTACTCGCCTAACAAGTCTATACCCACTTAAAAAGATACAATTATAAGAATGTAATTAAAAGCAAAGCATCGTTGTGAAAAATAAATGCCGTTGATACAGCAATTTTCCACATCTAATCATTTTTGTAGTCAGTTTTGTTGTACAGACAAACTCGAGCTGTTAATTTGAGAAAGGCATAGTTAGATGAATTATCATTTGTTGACATTGATAGATGAATAATTGTTTGCCAGGACACCAAGAAACACCTTTCTTTCCTCTTTAAATACCACATAATCGTTTATACCCACAAAGTGACAGAACAGAGCCGTGATTTAATACCTGAGCGAAATGATCTCTTGCTAGTTCGTGCTTCTTCAACATTACAATCAAGTGTCCTAAATGAAGTGTCGTGTCTGCCGTGTTGTGCTACATAACAACAAAGTAGAAGTGCTCAATAGCCACTGTTAAAAATTACAATCTTTTTGAGCAGTCATCCCTGGAATGGTTGAGAGTGATGAACAGAGGACACGAGTTAAGATGAGTTATAGATTTCTTGTGTTTTGTATGCCCAAGTTCTTTGTGTTATTTATCTGGTTGTGCTAAATGATACTGTAGCAACAACAACAAAAACAACAACCATCACCCATACAATTGCCTGTCCCATTATCTGTTTTGATAGAAAAGATACAATGAGATATAATTTGTACTTATCAAGAGAACCAAACAGTGGAACCACACGTAGAAGGTAAAAGAGCTTGAGACAAAGGTGACTGGGATCAGATTCGCATAGTTGGAAATTCAATTGTGTAGACTATCATTGAACCTAATTATTTGAAGAGTAAATTTCTAAGTGTTGATTCAGAATGAGTACATAATAAGCATTTGCATCCATCATGTGCTTACTAAAGCTAAAAGATTAGTCAGGATGAGTCCTTAAGTTTCCAATAATTTAGCAACACTACTTTAGGAACAGAGATAACTTATTTATTAAATAGCACTTACACACCAAAATAGGAATGAGATTTTTTTTAACCAGTTTCAACACTGCAGTTCATTGTTATTTATTCCTAGCAACTTTACAATATATCTAACACTCCGTGTGTTAAACACAGAGTGCACCACAAATGCCTAGTGACCTTTGTGAATTCATGAGACTTTTAAAAAATGAGAAGGTAAAATAAAATGGAATAGAATTGAGTGAAATTGCCCTGAGGAGTGGTAGATGGGAGGAAAAGCCAGAGGGGTGGGAGAGAGGAGGCATGGTGGCGCAGTTCGTAGAGCTGCTGCCTCACAGTGCCAGAGACCTGGGTTCAATCCTGACCTCAGGTGCTCTGTGGAGGTTGCAAGTTCTCCCTGTGACTACATGGGTTTCCCTAGTTCTCTGATTTCCTCCCACATCAGTAGGTTAATGGGCCACTGTAAATTGCCCTTAGTGTGTGGTTGAGTGGTAGAGTCTGGGGGAGTTGACAAAATTTAGGGGAATGCATTAATTGAAATGGGATGTTTGATGGTTGGTGTAGACTTGGTGGGACAAAGGGCCTGTTTCTATGCTGTACCCATAAGAGGAGGCAGAGACAGAAAAGGTACAGGTAGGCAGGCTGCCAGGTGGTAGCCACAATGAAGTTAGCTTTGCTAACCTGCAGCACCACTGGTGAACTTGCAAGTGAGCAAGCCTTTTCTGGTTGAGCAAGCACCGAACTGAAAGAATCCCTTTTGCTAAGGGATCCGCATGTCTACAGAGAACATGTATCTGTATATTCAGAAGCAGTTAAAACTTCCAAGAACTGGAAAGCTCACAGTTTGCCCGACAGGGATTCACATCAATTTCTACACCAGCCTGTCCCGGACTGAATGAAGTTACAGGTCATTCACAGTAGCACCCAAGAAGGGTCATAATGGCTGCAACATTTAGGTATCCATATTATTGATTTAAGTATATTTTAAGGGCATTTCTTGCTTAACTACGATTCAGAACATTACAACATCAATAATACATAACAGATCATTGCTGAAGCCTCAGTAATTAATAACTAACATTTTCAATGTCAGGATACATGTTCCTCATTCTTCTAAAATCAAAGCATATAAATAAATCACTGACTGCTGAGACAGTTCTTCAAAAATCTCCATTAGTTTTTTGCCCTGCAGCAGAGCTGCTGTCTGCAGGAACTCATCCCAACTTCAGAAATGTGCCAAAGCAGAGGCTATAAAACTACTGTGCAGATTTCACAAACCAAGTTCAGCCCTTACATTCTTTGCATTGCTTTTGACCAGTGCTCTCACCTAAACCTTTGTATTTTTTTTCCAGACCCACCTGGGTGGCACAGCATTGCTTGCTTAGCGGAACAGACAGGGTAGGTTAGTAACTGAAGGCGTAGCCAGTTTCTCTCCATTCCCTGTCGAACTGCAGAGTTAATCCATTACCACTTACAAATAAAAAAACCTGTATCAGCCTGTTGCTGAAATCTGAGACCAACTCAATCCTAACAGCATTGTGTGATGTGCAGGGAGCTCAACACTTCTCGCACCTATAATTTAGATTGTCTTATTGTTCATATCTATTGTTTGTATACAGCAAGTTGACTGAAATACTTACAATGGAGCCATTTTCTGGGATTTGTTGATAAATATTTAGACAAAGAGTTTCCTTGACATCTCCCTTTAGACATGAGAATTACACAGATTGCATTCCACAGTAATGACGAGTATCTGTAATGATGAGTATCTGTTCCATATGTTCCTCTACACTATAATTTCAGGTCTATAAACCATTTCTTAAACAGAAAGAAGATATAGAACTAACAATCCAGGAAGGTGTCCAGATCTCCAGGTCTCAATAGGGTATTCTGATCACAGCTGAGAGAGCAGCAAGATCATTGCAACTGGTCTATCTCGCTAGTTTTTAAAAGAGTATATTTAACACGCTTCAGGCAGAGGTGTCCTGATCATCGTCCAGCTATGTTGCACTTGAAACCACATCAGCAAAGTGGCAGGGACAGGATCACAATTACCTGTGATTCCATCTAGAAGAGGAAAGGCAAACAAAGCATTCTGTGTCAAGCCTACACGGCAAGAATGGTGACTTGGATCAGATACCACTGGAAGTCCAGAATCTGCAGAACCATAAACACACAAACAACTAGAGCATATTTCAGAGTTTACTTGACAGGAAACAAAAGTATAATCTGTCCAAATTATGGCAAGCATTTGTACATTTGGACTGTCTGGAAATTTCTAAACTTCTACACCCAGAGACACCTTTTAGAATAAAACTTTTCCCTCATCCACTTACTTGAGTGGCTTACGATATACTGGCATTCATTTTTTTTAAGGTTGGAACTGGGTGGGTGCTCAACGCTGGAAAGCTGCGAGGACACCAGTCACAACTCTGGCCCTAGGCATACAATTCTCACAACTGCCTAAAAGGTAACTCCCATCCAACTCCCACTTCCCACCTGTAATAGAATGGATTAAAAAGGGGAGGAGGTGCAGTAGCAAGAGCTAATTTATGTTGAAGGCCAGAAACAAAAAGAAATAGTCCAGTGGTTTCCTAGTTGCAGTATGGTATCTGTACAAGGTACATGTTGGGTACCCAACATTAACCATATTAAGGAGGAAAATTATAAAAAATACAAGACCTAAAACCAACTCTGGCAAAACAACTCAAGTCAATTTATTCTGCTTGCTTCATCTCAGGCTGTACAGGACCATCATCAATGCATCCACTCATCCAATATGCATTATCTTTTTCTGCTCATTGTACAACATCATGACGTAGGTTCCATACTTAGTGTTGAACTCTAGTGCTGCACACAATCAAACAGCTGAGTTATTACCACGCTCTAAGGTCAGTGATAAGATGAGCTTTCCTTCTGCTTAAGCGCTTTTGTGTCTTTTGCAGGTCTAAGGACGGCATCGGGCACTTTATTGACTTCAGGCAGTGTCATTCTTGACCACACAAACCAACTTAAGTTTCACATCCCATTTATTGCCAAAAATACCAAGGCTTTATCCAAGATCCCTGGTTCAACTAGAGTCGACTATTCCAGACCCACTCTAGAACAAAAGGCAACACACAATGGCCTCCTTCTTGGTTCCCAACTCCAGGCTCCAAGCCCTCATCCAATGCTGTTCCTCCTAATTTATCTACTCTTACAGACAGATTTCTTTAACCCTTGTTCTTTTAATAAGAGCTTCACTTAGATTAACCAGGCACACATCCCTTCATATATTAAAACAAATCATTTGCAACACCTGGGCCTTTCCAGCAAAACAACCATTTACTGTTTATTCTGAACTGTTCTGAAATAAGTGGTCTGTTCATTCCTGGAGCGCAGCTAAGAGTTAACCACATTGGATTTAGGGTCATAGAGGCCAGACCAATAAGGACTGTGGGATTTCCTTCCTTGAAGGACTTCAGTGAACCAGATGGGTTTTTTTTTACAACAATTCACATGTTTGATCACCATTCAGCTGGACAGGATTTACAGCATGTTTGGTGTAGTTGGTAGTACTCTCACTGCTCATCACAGGGTTGCAGATGATGCCCTTATTTAGTTCATGTACACAGATGCCACTATTTATTGTCAAGCCACTTCTGTTCTCCTCGTGGATAGCTGGAGCAACATTTATAAACAGAGTTTGAAGTCCATAAGCCACAGTGTGGCTTTTTTGAAGTGCAAGTTTATCTCAAAGATAGAGTCATACAGTTTGGAAGCAAGCCTTTTGGTCAGAAAGATGTCAACATCTAAATTGTATCATGGGTAGAGTGTGATGAAATGACCCATTGTTTGACCCAGTTACCACATTCACAGGCAGAGTTTGATTTGTTACTTATGGATTGAGTGGTGATTTTTGCCAAGTCCAGTTTGGAGCCAACCATATCCTTCGAGGTTAGTGAAACTGATGAATTCTTGTTTGTTGGTCTTCAAGGAGTTCCCAGTTTCAGACACAAAATTTATCATTTGTGTAGAAATTGATGAGACGAGTGCAGCAGGAGCAGAAATGGTTTCTGTAAACCAAGGGAGGCAGTCAGAGAGGTCCCAATGGATTGAGAGATGCAGGTTATTGATCGTCTGCATCACAGCATCTCAACAGACATGAGAAGGTGTGACGTTCAATCGCACCAAGAGTTTTGAGTTGTGACTCAGGTTTCAATGATTGCCCACACAGAAAATGAGCTGCAGGTCAATAGTGATTCACTGACAAATCACAGCACTGTACAACAAGGCTACACAAATGTAGGAATGGTGACCCATAACCTACTTGTGACAGAACCAGAGACAGGTTCTCAAAGTTTGCAAGTTATGCTAATCCACAGTTTGATCTTTGCCACAACTTTGCACAGATGATCATATTTCCAGATTTCTTTGCTACATAGGAGGAGGCCATTCAATTCATAGATTCTATGCTGGCTCAAGGAGCAATCCCATTCTCCCACTGATTTTCTCTGTAACCTATTCTTCTCCCCGGATTTCCATCAATTCTACCACCTAGCTACACTGTGGGCATTTTATAGTGGTCAATTAACCTGTGAGTCTACAGGTCTTTGGCATGTAGAAGGAAACCAGAGCTCCAGGGGAAACCCACACAGTCACAGGGAGAACGTGCAAACTCCACACAGGCAATGCTGAAGGTCAGGATTCAACCTGGGTCACTGGAGCTGAGAGGCAGCAGCTCACAAGCGGTGCCACTCTACCGTGTCAGTGGCTTGTCAAGGATTACTCCAAGTTATGCTGCTCTCCAGTTCTGGCAAATACTCTCTCCACAGAACACGAAGTGCCGTGGTTGCCTGGTGACAAAGGTGGAAAGCAGTGACCAGATGTGGATTTGGTCACAGCCTCTGCTTCTGGGAACATCTGGCCACCATTGTTACATGCTTCCTCAAAGTGCCTGACAGATCCCCACAGGTTTTTGCCCACATTGCCCATACCAGCACAGGCAAATTTCTTAGACTGTGTGCCAGGCACATCACTTAAACAGAGGCTGACAAGTGCAGGAGTGAATGCTATTGAGGGCTCATGGAATGCAGCCCATCTTGAAATGACACTGGAATCCTATCTTGATGTTTTTCATCAATGTGAGTACTTTGTGGCTGCGGGTTCATTGGGGCCAAAAGCCTGGAGGCACATTTGAAAGGGGGAGGAGGGGGGAACCTGTGGGGGTTGAAAGAATTGGGTTGATTCTTTCAAAAATGTTCCAGCTTGCAAGTCATGCAGAGTAACGGTGCCTCAGTCCATTGGTCCCCAGTGATGACCATTCTTCACTCAGAGAGTGGTGAACCTGTGGAATTCAATTCCACATTGGGCTGTGGAGGTCAGATCGCTGAACAAAGGGATAGATGAAAAAATGCAACATCTCCATCTTGTCCGAGGAATCTCCGGCCCATGACCGCTCAAAGTAGGGAGAGAGCATTCCAGAAGGTAGAGAGAATCTCAAGGCCATGCATCACGAGCAGAGAGAGGCCTTGAGTAAGCAGAAGGAGCACACTACTTCAAACTACCCACCCACCTGCCCATCTGTGGAAGAGTCTGTGGTTTGCACACTGAACTCATTAGCCATCTCAGAACCCACAAAACTGAATTGTAGTCATCCTCAATCCTGAGGGACAGCCTGAGATGAAAGAGGAAATAAATTTATGGATGCAAAAGGCAGACAGATATGGAACAGCTTGGGCACATGATATTGAGCTAGGTGATCAGCTCTGATCACATTGAATAGTAGAACAGATTTGAAGTATTCAATGGCCTACTCCTGCTCCTATTTCTTATGTTTCTTTTGTCTCTTACCAGATGTGCAAAATCCATCACCATTGCCCACAACACCAGAGGGGCAGCTGGAAGCCATCTGTGGGCCCAAGGTCTGAGGTAATGGAGGAAGTCTAATGGAGGAAGTCTGATGGAGTCAGTCTTTATCAGAGGCTTTCTCCTTCATCAGCATGGCGAGTCCAGTAGTAGGCTTCTTGAGAAAGGAATATGCTGACAAGACAGAAGATTTTGGGTAGGCACTCGACTTCCTACTGGTGTTGTCTGCACTGTAATGCGGGCCCACAGTTTAATAGATAGAAATACTTAACAGACACGTCAAACTGCTTAAAATCAGTATAGGTTGTAAATTTCAGATCAAGCATCTACAATGTTTTGCTTTCACAATGGACTATTTACCAAATTGTCCAAAATAGCCAATGCAACAATAGGTGGGAGGCCAGCTTCTACCATGATGGAAGATCATTTGTACTATTTACCTGCTATAGATGGCTGCCTGTAAAATGTGTGGATTGAAGCAGCGGGAGTAACAATCCAATGCGGTACTCAAAACGTGTTGCATTCTCATAAGTCCGTCTTTTTCTGACAAAATAAATAGATGCCCTAACCTATCTGTTTACCTGAATAACACAAGGGTTGGGGATATTGCAATAAGATCAATATTCATCCCTTAATTGATGCCAAACAACTCACTGAACTAACCCGGCTGTTTGCATATTCTCGTTGTGCACAAGATGCACTTCAGAATGTAATTCATTCACAATGGTGTTAGAACACCAAGAAGATAAGAAAGGCATCACATAAATGTACTCTGGGCCCCGAAACTTTCCTTAATCTTCTTAATTTGATTCCTTCCATTCTGTGATATCGCCTTTCAACTAATTTTTGAGTAATTAGCTGAATCCCGTGCCTCAACTTACTATGCCACTCACTCAAAAGGCACATGAATTAAACGCTATAATTGAACGTTCCAATTGGAACTCTTCTGGATAAGGGTATCTATACAAATAAGCTTAAAAATCATTTTGAGATCTAATGCTCAATTTCTAAAAGATGGTATGATTCTTTCAATGCCAGATGAAGTGTTATATCAAATTTATCCTGAGTTTTTCTGACCTACAGCACCAAAGTGGTAAGGTCACCCCACAAACATCAGCATTGTCAAAATAAAATATATATAGGACAAAATCGAGATGCCAATTTAAACAAAAAGAAAGCCAAAAAGTCAACCTTAAAAGGAGATTTAAAGATTCAGAACCTTCATATTCCATCTGAGATTTAATTTTCCTATTTAAACTAATCAATAGCTTGCTAGGATGAAAATAACAATGCTGGACAGTCAACAGCAGAGAGGAAAAAGGCTGGTCTAGAAGACTTGTAGGAATTATTAAGCCCATAAATGTTTACTAAACACAAGACCATATTTGCCAAGAGCTCTGTAATGATCATGAAAAAAGATTCTTCCTATTCAAACCCTGCACAGTTATTCCCAATGTATAACACTCACTTCACAGGGTTGTCAAAGTATCTCAAGCAGCCAATAACCTGTTATCCTTCACGTTTACTATGTTGTCCTAAAAGCTTTAGATACATTGTTGTACTATTGGCTTTACTATAAATCCATCATTTAAAAACATGAACAAACTTGTGCTTCCAAAACTTCTCATCCCTTTGACCTTGTTAATAATAGTGCTACAACTGAACCACATCTGAACATGTAATATCAGGTGTTCAAGCAAGGGTTTTTCGAAAAGTAACTTTGCATCAACAAACCACTGCAGAATCACATGAGGAGTGCAATAATAGGATAACAGTGAGAAGGAACATGCCACACACCTCCCCCCCCCCCACCGCCATCTCTGCTCCAAGGGAAACAAAGCCAGCCTATCCAATCTTCTCATGACTGACACAAACCATCCCAGGCTACATCCTAGTCAATCTCCCCTGCACCCTCTCCAGAGGTTCACATCCTTTCTCCACGTCGAGCAAAACTGCATACAATATTCCAGATGTGGCCTCACCAATGATTTATAAAGCTGTACCGTAACTTCAGTGTTCTTTTACTCTGTGCCCCAGCTAACGAAAGCAAGCATCCTCTGTGCCTCCATCACCACCGTATGTCTGTACTGTCACCCTCGGGTATCTTTGGACTTGTACATCAAGGTCCCTCTGTTCCGCAATACTCCCTGGGGACCTACCATTCATTGTGTCCCCTACCCTTATTAGCCCTCCCAAAGTACATTATTTTGTACTTATCAAGATTAAATTCCATCTGTCATTGCTCTGCCCAACTTACCAGCTGATCCATAACTTTCTATAGGCCGAGTCTATCCTTTTCATTTTCCACAACACCACCAATTTTTCTGTCATCTACAAATTACACCTCCTATATTAACATCTAATGTATACAGCAAACAGTAGGGGTCGCAGTAGCCATTTTCACCACTGGTTACAGGCTTCCAATCACAAAAGCAACCCTCCACTGTCACCCTGCGACTCCTACTTCCAACCAATTTTGGATCCAATTTGCCTGGCTCCCATGGACTCTAACTTTTCTGACCAGCCTTCCATGTGGGACGTTGTCAAAAGCCTTAAAGTCCATGTAGACTACATCAACTGCACTGCCCTCATCTAAATACTTAGCAACAACTTCTTAAAAGCTCTATCAAATTAGCCAGACAGCATCCCCTTCTAAAGCACATGCTGACCATCTTTGATCAACCCCTGTCCTTCTAAGTGTAGATTGATCCTGTCCCTCAGAAATTTTTTCCCGATAACTTCCTCACCAGACTCACTGACATGTAATTAGCTGGTTTATCCTTGCTACTCTTCTTGAATAAAGGAACCATATTTGCTGTCCTCCAGTCTCTGGCACCAATGAAGATTTAAATCTGTCAGGGTCCCAGCTAAACCACCTTTGCTTCCCACAGCAGCCTGCAATACATCTCATCAGGCCCTGGGGGTTTATGCACCTCTATGTCCGCAAAGACATCCAATACCACCTCCTTTTTAATAAAAATATGCTCTGGAATATCACCATCTCCCTCCCTGAAATCTCCAGCTATGTCTTTCTCATTAGTGAGCACTGAACAGAAATATTCATTCTTCCTATATCGGTGAATCTTCTTCATTGCCCAAGGAAGAGGAAATATTATTATATTTGTACAACTGAAGGTACATTCAGAACAGGTGCAAAGATTTGGAAATTACTGGGAATCGAGAGTTCTACAGATCAATGCAAAGCCATTCAACATGACTTCTGCTAAATGCTCCTCTGTTTAATGGGTGCCACAGGTGCAACAACAATACAGGTAATTGTTTTGCTGAAAATTTTCTATGCTCAGTACATTAATTCAGAGAAATGTACATAATTCATCTTCACAAAAACAATGCAGTATAAAAAGCACCACTGATGTTTAAAAAGAAATTAAGATCCATTTCTGCAGAACAAACTCCATGGTGGGTCTACAGCCCACAGTGTAAGAGGAGGAGATTCATTCACTCTCTGCAGAAGTGGATCTTACAAAAGGTTGAAACAGAGTCTATAGAAGCCTTGAGGGTCTTTATGGCTTTCCCCAGAGGTGGCTTTTTTTTAATCTCAGGGGGCAATACCTACTGCTGATTTCGGAAGATACTTCGTTATAGAAAAACATGCTGCTGTGCTGTAAGCTGCAAATGAATCTCAGCGAGTAAAAATAAAAGACTAATAAAATTTTCTAGTTATTTCTCCTTGTCGCGCTGTGCTCTGTGTGACCATGCATGCAGATTAGCAGCCCACACAGGCACTGAGAACGGGCACTGCTCATTTCAACCAAGGTCCTTTTCTCTCTCCTGCGACTCCCCGTTGTGACTGCCTTTTCACTCTCACTCCCAGCCCTTCTACAATGTACAAAATAGTCACAAACACAGAGCACGGCAATTGTCTCCACATATACACCCAACTGAGTGTGCTGTTTTTAAAAAATGAATCCATCCCATTAAATCACAATGATCTATAGTCCTGATCGACACAATTGCTGTTATTTTACATATATTAGACATCTTGTGCTAAACATTTCCATCCTGGACTGCTGGGACGGATTATGCACTGCTGTCTACATACAATTAACCTCTTTGAGTGCAACATTGAAGCAACCAAGACCAAAATACAGATTATAACAAGACTTTAGTTTATTCCAAGAATGTAATGTTCTATGTCTCTAAATTTCCCTAATTCTGCTTTTATGATACCCAGCACAGAGAGGAATAACTGACCAAGGCTGAATGAATGCAATGATCCTACACAACCATTCTGGAAAGCAATGTGTGTGAAAATAAGCCACATTTTAACTATTCCAAACAGTCTGGCATTCAATTTCAAGTGATGCAACTCCCAAAAAGAGCAAAATACTAGAAACTTAAGGGGTGGAGATCTGAAGGGAGATCCAGAGTAAACTATTATTCACACATTTCAGTAAAGGGAAATTCAAAACAACTAAAAACTTTATAGAAGTCTAGCATCTTGTCAAGATCTGGACACTACAAGGAAAGGCTTCCTACTTAATAATGAAGATCATCACTGATCATTTTGTGCCATCTTTACAGCCTCTCTTAAAAACACAATGGCTTGTTTGCTAATTTAAAAACAAGTTTGGAAAGCAAATCAATGAAGTTGTGTAGTTGACATAACAGAACAAGTAGTTTATCTTTCATGCAAATAATCATACTGTATTGGGCTCCGATTACTCAGCATACTCAATGTATCCTGATCAGAGAATGAGGTACAGCTCCCTTTCAGCTTATTTTCCCTGTTTAAAGCCTTTTCTTTCCCTCCACAAGTTAAAGACATCTCTTATCAGTTTATTATTCTTTCTTCCCTCACCCCCTTTTGCTTCATTATATTGCTTTACCTGCCACTCATTTAAATCAACATTCAAAAAACCATAGCAAAAAAATCAGATCTCGAGGAACTCAGCAGGTCAAGCAGCATCCGTGGAGGGAAACGGACGGTCAATGTTTCAGGTCGAGACCCTTCCCTCCATGCTGTCTGACCCACCGAGTTCCTCCAGTCGCTTGGTTTCTTCCTCCAGATTCCAGCACATGCAGCCTCTTGCGTCTCAGTTCAAAAGACAATCCTAGTTTGGCACTCAGATTGCATCGATTATGTTGGATTTGCTTTTTTAATGAACTGTATCTGAATAGGTTGCTTGAGAGGGTAGGGAGGAGATGTTAGAGTCCGGACACACAGTTATTTCAGAAGGTAAGATGTGAATGGGACAAAAACAAAATAACTGCGAGGTACAATCTTTGATCGTTATGCTGCTCAAAAGAGATCAAAACTCTGCTTGGTATGGCCACTGTGAAGTATCAGGGCAGTCTGGAGTTCTACAGAGCTCCATCAGGACACACCATAAAACAGAGTCACTGGAGAAACTAGAAGATGGGATGTTAAGATTGGGACAAAACTATGGCAAATGGATTTCAGTGTTGGCAAACCTCAGATCATCCACTCTGCACCAAAAAGGCTAGGGGTTGATTTGATTGAAACTTTCAAGGCTTCTGATTAGGAGCAATGGGCTCAGAAGCATTGTCTAAAAATAAGAACTGGGCCTTTCAGGAGTGAAGCATTTCTGGACACAGAAGAGGGAAGAAATTCAGAATTCTTCTGCAGTTATCAACTGCTGATAAGAAAATTGTTCACTTTAAATCTGAACAAAAACAATCATACTAAAAACATGCAATGTAGGGTCAGGAATAGATTGCACTGATAAGAAGCGCAACACAATTACGGTTCCACCAGCATCTGCAGGTAATTGGTATTCAAATATTACTAACTTGTTTTGTAATCAAATATCAATGATTATAATGTTAATTGGGACGTCTAACTGTGCCATCATTGAACAGCTCTCCTTTAACTATTCTGAGGTCTTCCAAATCCACAGTGCAAGAGGGCCACAGTTGAAAATAGCGTCATAATTGAGACCCAGTCAAAGTCTAAACAGAAAAAGAGTAGTATTGCTTGTTTTTTTTTAATTTAATGATGCTGAGATATATTCTAAACCTCTGTTTTTAATCAGTAGTAAAATCCCAACAGTATGTTAACCATCATTTATAGTATTCCTTTGCAGTTAGTTTGGCTAATAACTTCCCCGGGATGGGAATGTATATAGAGAACTAGAATTACCAAGGCCTAGACAAAACATAAGCATAGAACAATACAGCATGGGAACAGGCCCTTCAGCACACGGTCTGTGCTGACCATTCTGCCAACATAAACTAATCCCACCTGCCTGCACGTAGTCTGCATTTCTCCATTCCCTGCCTGCTTAAATGCCTCTTAAATATCGCTATTGTATCTGCCTCCCCCACTTCCCCTGGCAGTGCATTCCAGGCACCTACCACTGTAAAAAAAAATGGCCTCATGGATCTCCTTTAAACTTTCCCCAGCATCACAGTCATCTGACTCGCTGCCCTGCCCCTAACAAGCATTCTAAATTCCAGATGTGGAAATATGGTCTTCCTGTTAAATCTGTTACCAAATTGTATATATTATAACTTAAATTACATACATTAAAGCTTTTCCAATTGTGCTTTTGCCATTGGAAATAGTGCCCCATTTCTTTATAATGTTACCATTGCAATAAAGGCAACTGCACTTCAAAAGTTAGTTTAGAGTCATACCACACAACACCATACTGACAATCAAGCACCCATTTACCTTAATCTCATTTTATTCTCCTCATATTTCCATCAATTACCCACAGATTCTACCACTCAGTAGCAGCAATTTACAGTAAATAACCTGCACTTGGGAAATCAGAGCAACTGGAGGAAACCCACTGGTTTGCAGGGAGAATGTGCAAACTCTACACAGGAGATCAGGATTAAACCCAGGATGCAGTGAGATAACAGCTCTACAGAATGTGCCATTGTGCCAACTTAACTTGAGTTCTGTAGGATACCCTCTGACTATGAACGACCCAACGCAAATGCAAGTTTTCCTTTCTTTGTTCTCACAGGGCATTAAGTTTTATTTTTAAAGAACAGCATTTCATCTGAAATTTTGAACTATGTCAGAATAAGATGCACAACTTTCAGGCATCTGCTCACAAAGCCAGGTCAAGAATTTAACCAGAAAGGTTTTGATGACATTTGGGCTCCAGATAGGACTTGGTTTGTGAGTGGATATTTCAGCAAGTGAATAGGGAAACACCCAAACAATGGTGCTGGGCCTGAGTTCTGCACAACAACCATGTTAACAGCATCACGAGCACTTGGTTTCCCCACAAATGGGAACGTTTCATTCATGTCGCCTCTTTAAACAAAAAAGCTATCTTCATTTTAAAAAGCCTCTATTATGTCAATCCCAATTAGGTTACTATTTTTTTTACACTCTCTCCTGTGGCTCTTTACAGTTTTTGTACTTCCAAATTCAGATCTGTATAAAGTTCCCCTGAGTGTGGTCTAACCAGAGAACAATGGATGTGTCTTGTGTTAATCATTGGGTGATTATTGGTCATGACATCTGAACTACTAATTTTTACCTAAGAGAGATGGCAAAGGATCGTTTGCACCAACCTAAGTACATGGTGCAATATCTTATCCGAAAGAATGCTGCACTCCCTCATTGCTGGTATAACTAGGTTCTTTCCCGCAAGTTGTTTACAATCTAAAAAAAAGACAACAGTGCAACAATTTTTGACCTGAATTTTATATGAAACCCATTTCAACTTATTTTCAACAATTAGTTCCACAAATAAGGTCTTTTTATTTGTTTGATTAACAGAACTATAGCAGACTGATTTTCTTCCTTCCTACTTTGTAATGATTTCATGACAAACAAAATCACCACTTCAAATGCCCAGTATTTAATTCAAAACTCATCATACTATTGCCTGCTCCATGCTTTGGCAGACCTTTGAAAACTGAAAGGAAAGCCAAACAGAAAAATACACACACAGAAAACAGCCATTTACACCAAGCATTTCAAGCTCTCAGGATAGTCCAGCCAATCACAACATTTTGATGTTAGGTTACTTTAAGATTTAATAAACACAGCAGCTAATTTGCACTAAACAAGGCCCCACATGCAGCAACGAGAGAACACTCGCCCTTGGGTGTCATTTGAGAGTAAGATATTGACCACAGCATGAGGAAAATTGCTCTGCTCTGAGATACTGCTCTGGGAAGACAGCCTGTTTGACATCTCATCCAAAGGATGGAATTTGTACAACACTGCACTCTGTCTATTCCAGCTTATTTTCCTGCCTCCAATTTATATTTAGGAAAAAGGAACAAGCTTGTTCTCAGCCAACCACTATTTTCTGAATTACCTAACCCCTTTACATTTAGCTATCCCTGACACACTCCCCTATTGCACTTATAGAGCAACATAGCATAGAAAATGACCTCAAAGTAACTCACTATGACATATACATAATGCATGGCCCTTATCCACTTTTGAGTAAAAATCAAATTGGAACTTCAAGTGCACTAGTTAACAGTACACACAAACAAAACCAGAGTTAATGGCTAGAATTCATGTCACATTTTAAGAGTTCAGTTATTCAGCGAAAGGATTATTGGTTTCAGTAACACTCTTTACAAAGCACCAGTAATTTTTTTTCCTGGTGTTGCTTCTTATTTAGTTTTGCATTGATAAAACCTGTATATAATCCCATCCACTGACCTATAATTAACTGCACTTTGCCAGACGCCTGATTTTACTTGCAAGATTAAACCATTCATTAAATCCTAAAAAAGACTTTCAAGTTTCAATACTTCACAGGAGGTGAACCTTTTATTTATTTAAAAAGCAACTTGAACTGTGCAATTTGTTTTGATATAGTTACTGCTGGAGTTGCAAAAAATATAATTTATTTTAAAAACTACTGAAAACCTGACTTAAGTTCAAAGTCTCCCTAAATTGCTTAAGAGTAGGTGAGGTCAACAGAAGGGTGGAGTGACCTGATCACTGCACCAGCAATACTTTTGTCAGTTAATTGCTTGGAGAATACCACAAGGTCCCAGGGTCCACATCTGCTCTGTGTGGAGTTTAGAGTTCCACAACCACCCTCCCCGAGTCTTCAGTCATTCATGCACCTGTACAGATGCCATGGGAGATCAGAGGGACTTCTGACTGCATCAAACCATCTGTGGAAGAACCATTAGGGTGGCAGCTAATACTCACACAACAGCATTTAAAACAAGACAAAAAGTGCAGATGCTGGAAGAATTCAGCAGGTCAAGCAGCGTCTGTGGAGACAAAATATGTTAGTCGACATTTCTAGCATTCAGCATTTAAAACAAACTAGTTTTGGAAACAGGAGAGGGTAGACCTCATTAAAAAATATAAATAGCTGTAAGAGTGTTACTCTGCAGTGTATACCATACATGGCAAGAAATATTCTGAAATTCATTGTCAAATACTGACCTGTCACCTCTTTTGGAGCAGTTTATAGTTTAAAATATGATGCCATGTACTGCTACTTGAAACCAATTTACAGTTTAGAGAAACACAGAATGTGTTTCTGTAAGACTGAATTGCCAGAAACTTCAAGCCTGCTTTGTCAGTTCAGTCTCCTCTGCTCTCCAAGGTCTAGTGCTGAAGCAGACTGCAACATTTGACTTTGAGTTGAACATTTACTTCCAGCTCCTGAGCATCATCTATCTCTGCCCCTTTTTGCTGAAGCCCTCACTATGCTTACGTCACCTCTTTTGTGGGCTTTTTCAATGTTCGCCAGCTGTTCTTCCATATTCTAAATCAGTTTCTTCCAAAACCCTCTGGTCTCTATCCTGTACCACAAGAAATCTAGATCACCTATCATACCCTGCTTACTGATGTTCATTGACTTCCTGGCCCAATAATAGATAACAGTTTAAATTCTTATTCCAGTATGTAACCACTCCTTGTGGCCTTACCTTCATTTCTTTCATCCTAATACTGGTGTCTATGCTTTAGCTTATCTGTACTCAAAGCTCTGGAATTCCATGAGATTTTTATGCCTCTCATTTTTCTCTTTATGACATAGGTGGCCAATTGGTCCATCGAGTCCATGCTAGCTTTCTGAACAAGCCCCTCAATCCCTCATTACATTCCCTCTTATGTGCCCATTAATACCACCTCCCCTATTCTCTTATTGCTCACTTCCACTAGGAGCAATTTATAGAGGCCAATTAACCTATCAAGCTCCCTAACTCCCACATTCCATAAAAGCCTTCCTTAAAACCCAGCTTTGTGGCTGAACTTCTCTCAGCTCTCAACCATTTCCCTCCTTCACATTACTAGCAATTTTTATGGTCTGCTTGAGCCTCTTAGTGCCTGGGGTGGGTGGCTTGCCGTGTACAAAGTGCTCATAACAGCAAGTAATTGTATGATGCAGCATCACAAATATAACAACTTTCGAGATAAGCACAAGATTTGATTGTCAGGCTATTCTAATCACAGACATCCATACCACCATCTGACAAAGATGGGAACTCCAGAACTTTGAACTCAGACCAGCACAGTATCATTTCAAATAAAGAGGAACTGAATGGTAACAAGACCTCCGAGTAGTAGGACATCATGTAGAAAACACAAACACAGTCCAGGAACTACCCAGTTCATCATAAAACAACGTGTCGATAGATGAGCAAACATTAATGCACAGAAATCAGATCATTCCTAAATAGGAGCACTAATCCTGGATGGCTTGATTCATTCGGAGCCTATTCATGCCGGTCTAGTGTTGATGCAAGAAATGTTTTCAAACCTCATGGAAACACACTGCTACATTTGCAGTGACCTGTGCTGCATTAAAATAGTCCTGACAATTACCACTGATATTGGGGCTCCACACTTAAAAATGATCTGCCACATGAGAAAAGTGATCAGTGTCATGGAACTTTAGTGCACCGAGGTTTGGGTCTACGTAACCTCTCCCTGCCTTTTATTCTATTTGTATAGATCAACTCAGAGGAAGCACAAGCTGATCTTTGCTTGACACTGACCACCAGTTAGTGAGGCTTTTCTAGGAAGTTATTTGTAGATGATAACATTTGCAATGAAAATTGAGAGAGGAAAACATTCAGAAGGCTAGTTGAGCAGTCATAACCATTGGAAAGTAAACAAGCAAATGGATAGGTAGGGCAATGACTGTTCACAGTATGCCGAGGACAAATCTTGATCTTCAAGAAATGAAGTGGGGAAAATGGGGTTGCTCTGAGAGGCGGTATAAACTCAATGGGCTGAATGGTCTCCTTGCACACTGCAAGACAAGTGGACGGTTGGAAAGCCTCAAGTATTAAATGTTGTTCACGTAGGTGGTCACCGATTCCTCAGCTGGGAGGTGAAATATTTTAGTGAAATAGACAGCTCTCTATTTGCCTAGTCTTCAGACCTTTTACCCTGTATTTGGAAAGTCATCTCCATGAATGAAGGTGAATGAAGGTGTCCAGTGGTTTGCCATGCTCAATTTTCTGCTATTCTCACATGGACAAAGGTTAAAGTTTGCCACCTCCTCTGTACGGCACAGTGTATCTGCAATTGTGCTCCATGCATTTCTGCCAAACAGTCACTTCGGAAACTCAGTCTCTCATCTCACCAATCCCTCAGTTAACACACTTCAACTCAGATCTCTGGGCAATTAACATGGCCACTACTGCTGAGTTTGTTATGGTGCAGCCAAAGAATTAAAACCTTCCAGGCTTCACCAGTAGCAGGAGTAGAAATGCCTTGCTGTCTGCTCAGCTGTACAGATTTTAATCACAGTACTTCTGCAAAATCCGCTTGAACCAAATGAATTTCTCCTCTGTGAATGCTAAGAAATCCTTGAGCTCAGCCAGTTATAATGAAACTACCTCAGCTGTATCACCCTGTAATGTATGGGACCAACTTGCTGCCTGAAGCAGAGAACTCTTTTGAAGGCAAGAGTAGTCATTAAAGCTCTTATTCACCCTGAACAGGCAAATGAATAATGCTTGATACACAAAAAAAAACAGGAGACTCAAGAGAGACTGCAGATGCTGAAAATCTGGAGCAACACACAAAATGCTGGAGGAACTCTGTGGGTCAGGCAGCACCTATGGAGGGACCCAGAGTTCCTCCAGCATTTTGTGTGTCACTAAACAAAAAAGGCTCACTTTTATCCATCACTTCCTCTGCTACCTGCTATGTCTGGCTCTCCACCTCTTCATCAGACAAAGACAACAAATTGCCTCATTCAGCATCTGCCTTGTACACCTGATGTTTCTCACGCAGAAAGACTTAAAGTTCCTGAATGACAAAAGTTATGAAGAATAACCAAGTTTGAGCAATTCCCTTCCAAAAAAGACAGATTTGTGACCAGTTGAAGGATTCAACTTTCAAAGCAAGAGTACCTTCAGTATGCAACTGTTTTGCATGAGGTAAAGTGCTCGACCAGGCTTTCCTTAGAATGAAAAATACAGAAGATTCCCTCATGTTTTTTTCAAGAATCATCTATCAAATCACAGCAAAAAAGCTGTTTTAATTACAGGAGCCCAAAAAATAACTGAGTTAAGCATCGTTAAACGTGTGCCCATTGGAAATGCACTGAGAAACAGTCCAGAATACTTCCAGGTTACATCCCAGATCTATCACATTTACCAATATCATTTATAGCACTGTATCATAAAATCTAGTGTACATATCATAACTGTGTATAAGTCAACATCCGCCCACCCACTTTGGGGTCTTTAATTTTAAGAAAACATCTTTCACGAAAAATTCTCACCATTTCACAGACCTTATTATCCACAATTGAGAACTGCTCACTCTGAAAATTGTACACAAGTTTACACTTTGGGAAAAAAATCCTATCAAGTCATAAAGATTGAAAGTATTTTTATATTTATTCACTCATCACATGTAGCTCCCACTGGAATTAACAGCATTGCTCAAGCATAAGTGCCCATGAACTGAGGTTGCAGTTAAGAGTCAGCCAGACTGCTGGGTCTGGAGTCACATAGAGGTCAGATTGGGAAAAGTGCCAGAATTCCTTTCCTGAAGAATGTCAGTGAACCAGCTAAGTTTTTAAACAATCTGGTAGTTCATGGTTATTGTTACCAAGACTAGCTTTAATTCCAGATTGTTTTAATTTAAATATCCCAACAGTGGGATTCAAACTTATGGCTCTGAACGAATTGTACAGGGGTTAAGTTAGAGTTCTGGAACCAATGGACCAGTTTGAAACTTGCATACATATCAGCAGAGTAGACAAGTATCCTAGGCCTCATTTGTTGAAGCAGCAGGAGCAGAGGTGCCATTCCAGTGTAGGGGTGGGCCAATCAGGCATGTGGGAAAGCCAACCTGACAGTGGGCATGAAGAGGTCAACTCTGATACCCAACGTGACAGGTCAAATGCGAGCCCACCTGATGTCACAATCCATGGTTTGATAAGACTTACTAATATACACACCGGTGTACAAGTTCCACATGCACCTGCCCAACATCCCTACACTTCTTTTTGCCTTTTTAAAAGGATTCCAAGAAAATATGTTGTAAACCAGAGTGTAGTAGAAACAGTCACAAAATAAAGTGAGTAAACAACACAAGAAGGCTCAACTGTCCATCATATTTATCACTCAAATAACAAACATATTATCTGGTCATTGTCATTTCTTTAAGTGACCTTGGTGTGCAAATTTGTCTGCTGCATTCTCACAGTACCACTTATTATATGGCAAAAGTACTTTATTGGTTTCAAAGCACTTTGGTGTGTCCTGAGGTCATGAATAGTACTATCTGAACTGGTAGTGTGTGTGGACACTGAATCGACAGGGCACTGGCCAACAACCAGTCCAAGCTGTATGCATTAATCATGGTCAGGGATTATGCATGAAGAAAAGGTCAACATAGTGGAGACACAGAAAGGCCTATTGCCATGTGGAACCCTAATTATCAGTTGTCATCAGAAAATTGGAGGAGGCATGGAATCACATCAAAAGCACAACCATACAAGGAGAAGGCAGAATAATCATGGATTTAATATGAATTTCACATGGATTTACATTAAAATCCATGATCACCTTGGAGAACAGGGTTGTTGAACAACCAGTTTGAGGCCAAGCCACACTGCACATTTACCCTAGCTTTAAAATGGTTCTCCTCAAGAGAACTTGGTTCAGGGTTACATACGTTTTTTTGTCAAGGACAGCACAACATTCATATATTCATTTCATCCAACAAAGATTCTAATTACATTTTTAAAAATCTTACACAGACAATATTCCAAAAAGCTCAAATCCCCTGCAGTATTCAAAATAATGAATTCACAAAATAACACGCATGGTTCAATCATTATTTGAAGCAATGTTTTAACTTACATGAGGAGATGACTTTTTCAACAGGACCAGTAGTGCTTGAAGTACTAGGTTGGAGAAGCGTGGGCCAATGGGGACATAATCTGAAATCAAAGAATAAGATCTTTCTCATTTATAATTCTGTGATCACTCCCTAACCCATTGCTGTGTTTTGATTCAACAACATACTATACTTCATTACCCCTCATGGATGTGCAAGGACAATAATATTACAAAGGCAACTGTGCAACTAAACGAGACTGGGTTTTGTATTTACTTAGATTAACTGGAGCTGGAGGGGTGTGTTCATTTCTGGGTGCTACACTTTAGAAAGTGTGTCAGAACCTAAGAGACAGATTTACCAGAATGGCAACAGCAGTGAGGGACTTCAATTAGCAGTTAGGCTGGTCTTGTTCCTCGAGGGGAGGACAAGGTAAGAAGATTTCAGAAGTGTTCAAAATCATGAACCACGTATTACTTCCAGTTGCAGAGCGTCAGCTACCAGAGAACAGAGGTTTAAGCCAAATGATAAAACAGAGACAATACAAATATATTGGTTGTTGCGAATTGGAATTCACTGTTAGAAGTAGATTCAATCGTAATATGCAGAAAAGAATTGGATAAACGTTAAGAGGGAAGTGAATTAATAGTGCCATGGAGAAGGAGCAAGGTGGTGGGACAAATTGGAAAGCTCCAGCACAGAAATGACAGATCAAATGGCCTCCTCCTGTGCTGAATCATTCTATGGCACACAAAGTACTTATCCCAGAGTAGAGCCTTCATCTGTTTGTGATGGCAAGTGAACACATGATAATGGGCTTAAATGGTCATATGGTGTAAAAGAAACTGGGACCTATCCAATGTTTTTTGAGACAGCTATAATACTGTGCTGTTCTGTGATCCTGCACGCAGCCATGCTCGCAAACAGCACAGGTCTATAAATGCGCCACCGTCTCTTGGCCCATACTTCCTGCTAACACAGCTGCCTCAGATGTAAAAGGTAGTGTATTTATACTAAGTAGCATTTGTTGTCCAGGCAGAACATTCTCTAATTTACATAGACTGCTGATATCATAACCTAATCAGATCTAGGATTTGGCTTGAATGGCAAAAGCCCTCTTGCAGTTTGTTCACATATTAAAACAAGCGACTTGGAACAGAACAGTGAAAGGCTAAAATCTAATCAATCCCACAGATCCTGTCTACCAGTAACAGTCAGAATGCAGCAACCTGGAATCAGAATGTGGACCCGCATCCTGCTCCAACATTGCACTGCCCAAAGACACAAAGTTGTCATACAGTCCAGAATTAATTCAGTATGGAAATTGGATACTGATGCTGGCAGACGAACAGACCGAAAGGAGTGACTGTGTCTGAAGAGAATACACTGTGTACTGGTCTGAAGTGAGAACATTTCCTCACATTTTAGAACTTCTCTTCATGCTTCCACTTATAGTCCACGGCCACTGAGTGTAATTGTGTGGATATTTGCCAGATATCACTGCGATTGATTGATAAAGTCAGAAATGCCTCCGTTTATTTTGCCCGTGCCCTCTCTGAAACAACCATCCAACTAGCCCCAAACCTATACCACTAAAAAAGTAGTTAAAGTGCTTTTGGTTAAAGTGCATATTAAATTCCCCTTTAAAAGTATATACTGAATCTGCTTCCACAATCTTTGTGGCAGTTTATTCCAGATCACAATACGATAAAAAAATCTTCTACTCCCCTGCCAGGATTTAGCATGGATTGAATTGGTGACTAAGTAATTCACACTGTTATGGGTCAGATAGATCTAGGGTCATCTAACATTACCTGGAGAGAAGCCACAGCCACAATTGTGGGACGATAGAAGTGGCTGATGCACAAGAAGTCAAAGTCGTTCTAGGGTTTTAGGACTGAATATTCAAAAAAAAGTCAAAGAAAAATAATTTTATAAAATTCTTCAGTGCGGTAAATTTAAATCATTAGAATTTTGTGCCATGTATTATGCTCATGCATCAACTTACGGTTTACAGATAAAGTAGTGAAAGCTAGATTCTGCACACTGAAACCTTGGACAAGTAGTTCTGTGACACAGTTTTCAAATTAGTCTCATTGCTTTGTGCTGCCAATGAATGCTTTGATTTCAATAATTCACCATATGGGATGGGACTCCCACTTCTCTCATACAGGCAGTTTACTCAGTCTCATTAAGCACCAAGTCCAGCTATGAATTAGGCAAATGGCACAGTAAAGCTTCAGAGAAATGATTAATAAGACCCCATTCACCACACTATCCCACCTAGTCCTGCCAAATTTTACTCAGACAACTTAAGTCCTAGGTTGCATCTCTGGTCTATGCCGAAATGAACCGCTGCAGCGTAATCGCCTTTGGTCAGTGGACGAGGAAAGGGCAAAAAACAAAAGCAAAATCAATGGGGGTTCCTATTCTTGATCCACCTCACACTGAACTATCTGGCTCCCTTACAAGCACTCTAAGATAGAGACAAACTCCTAGCTGCATCCATAACAATAAGAGCAAGTTTATACAACAAAGTAGATCTGATCCCAGCTGTGGCAGAGCTCATTCGGGGGAAAAAGTGCCATTCCACAAGTGATCCACAAGGCAAAAGGATAGAAGAAAGAAAATTACATCTATCGTCACTATCTGATAACCCCTGCTGCAGAGTGCTCGCTCTGGTGCTGATACATTGGAACTTGAGTCAGACGGGATGTCTAACAATTGCTGACAATGATCAGAGAACTTCTAAAATGATTGCAGCAGAGAGGCCATTCAGCCTATCGAGTACGTGTCGGCTCTGTGTACAACAATCCAGCAGCCCTCGTTCCTGCTGGTTTCTGAACCCTCACGTGCCTACTCAGTTCCATTTTGAAAGCTCCAATCAACAGCTTCCATTACCCTGCTGTCTCAAATGGTGAAAACAAAACAAATGGAAATCAAGGTAACTGAGGAAGGCCAATCTGACAACTGCAAGCCTATAAAGTGGTTCCTCAGGTTAATCACAGAGAAAGGTCCGTGTTCAGTGTGTAGAACAGCCAAGTGATTGGATTGTCATGAGGCGTCTCCAGCTTACCCAGCAGTCGCTCAATGTCATCAACCACGACGCAGCTCAGTTGCGACTTGTATGCATCCTCAAAAATCTGTCAACAGAAATTAATAGATTATTAACCAGTTCGTCAGGTGGGCTTGGTAGTAGCACATTTTTGTAAATTGAGAGCTTACACACAAATGTATGCCAAGCCTTGGGTTTCAAAATCCTCAGAAAAATTCTTGTTGTACAGTATGATCCAGCCAAATGAGCAGCATTACACAGTACTGGGTAAACATTCCTAAAATTGCAGAGAAAGCAGCTGCTAGAACTTAAAATTTTCCCATCACAAGTTCTACTCTAGTACCTTCATCAGAGAGTTTTCTGCCAAATTTATTTTTACCATCAGAAATAGTACAACATACCTGAACACCAGTGTCACAGCCCAGAGGGAGATCATTCAGCTTAATACCAAGTGTCAGATCTACAACACAGCTATCTGCTTAGTTGCTACCCCATACACTTGCAAAATATTCCTTCAATACTATTTATTACCTCCCCATTTGAAACCATGCAATGGATGCTGCTACCATCACCATTTCTTGATGACAATTCCACATGCAAGTGAATCTCTGCATCAATATTTCTCTTGTTATATCCTTCCATTCAGTAAAGAATAGGTGAGTTGGTCACTACCCTATACAAACCTCCAACATTACTTGCTTCATCTCACCCTATTACATTACTTTCTATTCTTTTCTACCTCCTGTAATTACCTTGCCCCCTCCTTTAAACAAATGTTGAATATTTACATTGGTCCCTCACGTGATAGCAGACAGAAAGCAGGCAGCATTGGTGGTGGTGGGATATCATTACCAATAAGAAATAACGAAGGCAGTGACAACATTAGAAGCAGAATCCACAGATTAAAGATAGTGAATCAGACATTTTTTAAAGAATTTTATTTACAGCGTGGTAACAGGCCCTTCCGGCCCAACAAGTTCGTGCCGCCCATTTTAGACCCCCAAATTAACCTACCCATACGTCTTTAGAATGTGGGAGGAAACCGGAGCACCCGGAGGAAACCCACGCAGACACGGGGAGAACGTACAAACTCCTTACAGACAGTGACGGGAATCGAACCCCGATCACTGGTGCTGTAGTAGCGTCGCGCTAACCACTATGCTTGTTAACCTATCAAGTAGCAAAATGTGCGTGTGAGGAAAAAGCAAGCAAGCAAATTTGTGAAAGGAGTCATGGGCAAAGTCATAGCGGATTTTAACTACAAATGGCAAAAGTCAGAAACAGGGTGAAGGGAACAGTTTTTACAATGCCTCCAACTTCTTTCTTAAGCATTATGTAGAAGAACAAATAAGAAACTCTAAGACTCCTTAAGGTTACCCGACTGGCGTATCTATACTGGTACCTTGCCTAGCATTTGGGACGCATTCCCAGGAATAACAGCACTAATGGAATCAGCACTGAACTGTCATTAAATCATCACATAGAGATAAGCATTACTGAGAGCACTGCCTGACTAAGAACCGGGCAGAAAACCCCTGCCCTCCCCACCTTCTGCAATAACCAGCTAGGGAGAGCAATGTACTAAGGGGAGGCGAGATAGCAGCTTCCTTCCCAGCCAACTGGAGGTGACAGTAGGATCTGTCTGCACATGGAATAGGTGTTGCCATTCTGCAGCAACGTGGGTGGTCAGGGTGCAGCTCTCTGTCTCACCTCTCAATGAACTGGCGCACCACTCACCCAGCTCGCTCAACACCAGCCTCACAGGCAGCCCCCCCACACCGAACCTTGGGCTATTTATTGCAGGTGCAGTAATTTCTAGCATGCAGCGATGGCGACTGCAGGGGTTTGCACCAAGTTCCCGGCACAGAATCACTCAGTTTAGGCAGCTATATTTGTCCAAGTATTGAAGAGTATGTATCTGTGATTAGACTAACTGACAGAGAAAACTTCAGCAGCCAATGAGGTAGGGCTAAATGGGGTACCATGATACACTGTACAGCAAAGCATTAGGGGCCACAGAGAGTCAGACTCTGGTATTATACACATATATTGCACCTAACAGAGGTCACCCAGTAGAGATCATCCCCAGCCCCTCCAACATCCTCACCATAGAACACTACAGCACAAGAAAACAGGCCATTCAGCCCTTCTAGTCTGTGCCAAACGTTATTCCGCTAGTCCCATTGACCTGCACCCAGTCCATAACCCTCCAGACCTCTCCCGTCCATGTATCTATCCAATTTATTCTTAAAACTTGAGTGAGCCCGCATTTACCACATCAGATGGCAGCCCGTTCCACACTTTCACCAGTCTGAGTGAAGAAGTTCCCCCTAATGTTCTCCCTAAACCTTTCCCCTTTCACCTTAAAGCCATGTCCTCTCGTACTTATCTCTCCTAATCCAGGTGGAAAGAGCCTACTCGCATTTACTCTGTCTATACCCCTCATAATTTTGTAAACCTCACATTGAAGTACTTAAATCAACTGTAGCAGCTTGCACAATAGAGGCCAAATCAGTTTCCTTGGGTAGACACCAAGCAACTGCCATCAGTTCTACACTGATCAGGTTAGCCCCACCTTGAATTTTTTTGGAGCAAATCTATCTGCGCTGTCCACTGCTCTGATGTCTTTGTTTACACAATTGGATCTTAACATTTCAAAACTGATCATTGTTTGTAAGTTTCAATACATTCAATCGAAGTAATTGGTTAGCTAATATCATTCCCTTTCAAGTATTTAAGCATTTTAATTGGTTTATTAACGTGTTAATGCATTCAGAACATTCATGCTGATGGGGAGGTCTATATTATGTCAAAGCGGAGGGCATTATTGGGGTTTTAACCCTGTCCCATGTGGATGATGAGGATATAGAACTTCCAAGGTAATGCTAATGATCAAACAGACTGTGCTTTATAGAATGACTAGAAATAAATAAGGCTTGAAAGACTTACATTTTATTATCTCAGGAATCCAAAAATAATTTAGAATCTAAGTAGCAAATTTGAACAATTGGTTGGTGACATGGCAGGCAATTTATATCTAGCAAGGTACCATAAGCAACGACATGATAATGATCATAGCGTCCATTTTAAGTTGATTAAGGAACAAATGATTGGTTAAACTGCACTTCTCTGCAAATCTTGCCATGCAAGCTTTGAAATCCACTTGGGGAAGTTGGACTTTGGTTTAAGATTCACAAGATAACACCTCCATAGATGTTTATAGGTGGACACCAAGATGTCATCAAACAAGCACAGGCTCAAAAGGTCAGCATACATATTATTTGCTCTTGGAATTATTGAGAATGCTAGTCAAATTCAGGATTAAATTAAAAGCACAGTGATAACGTACACCTTTACTAGCCTGATCACTGGACCTGCTTAAATGGGTGGCCAAGTAAATGTAGAGTCCCTACTGCTGTTTCATTAATGTAGTTTATTCAATTTACATTTAGTGGTGTGACCCGCAAGGTGGTCAACACCAAACTAAATGATTCTATCAGCATGACCTTGCCTTGGGACAGTACATTCAAAGTACTGGAGTATTAAATCAAATTTAACAGTTAACTGTGTTAGGATTTAATTAGAAATTTAATGTGGAAAACCATATTAAAAAAACTCAAATTTCTCAATGTAGTCTTCAGCAGCGAATGTATTCAGAATGGGAGGGCTTTACGTTACAATGAAATATTGGTTATTCTTCTGCCATCGACGACTAGAATATCCTGTTCAAATTTCATTTGGAAACTCTTGCTTGCACTAACCCTTGACCATTTATCTTGAATATATGTATGGGAATGGTATGTAGAATTTCAAAAGTTTTTGCACATTGCCTCTTAAATTTAAAGAGACCAAGGGCAAACCAAGAGACCAGGGTACTTGAGATAAAATGGGGAAAGCACAGCTCACAGTCTGGCACTCTCAGATTCTTTCATTCAAGAATTATGCCAGAGCTGATCTGCCTCGAGTTGAATATGTGCATGGATGTTGCTTGTCACTTGCCTATCATTGCCCACCCTTTAATGGAGTCAGTTTGGTGGGCAAAGGGGCTATTGTTACATGAGCACCATCCTTACTTTAACCAGAATTTAACCATCTAAGAGGAGAGTATGACCTTGCTGAAAGAATCAATTTAGAATCCAAAGCTTGACTGATGACCTGCAGAAGAGAATATTTTGAAATTACGCAACTACTAAACACACAGATCCTCCATTTTTATAAACCATCTTTGCCATGGAGATCGAATACATGGTGGTAGTGGTGTGCCTTGGTATATTTTTGTATGTTAAAAGAATGACACAACAAACTTCTTATTCTTGCAATTTCTTCTATGTCATCTTTCAAAGTGCCTCAACTTTCTGTTACTGGAGGTAAAGCATTAGTGAAAGCAAGGCAGTCCCTTGTGCTGGATTTGTTGTGGGAATGCAGAGATCCACCGTGAGAGGAATCCCAGTCTCCACCAACATTACCTCCACAACTTTAGTAAAAGTAAACTTTCCATTAGGAGTCTTTGGGCCAGAACAGGAAGCTACTCCTACATTTAACACCTGGCTTAATTTGGGTAACAGCACAAGCAACGGACTGAACACAACACAGCAAGCGAGCACACGCA
Source organism: Pristis pectinata (assembly GCF_009764475.1). Taxonomy (NCBI): domain Eukaryota; kingdom Metazoa; phylum Chordata; class Chondrichthyes; order Rhinopristiformes; family Pristidae; genus Pristis; species Pristis pectinata. Next base: position 27,495,166 of record NC_067429.1, on the reverse strand, counting down.
GTGTAATCCACTGTTAATTGACCTGCTGCTCAGAAAAGAAGTGCTTTGACTACTTTCATCATGAAGTCCTCAAACTCAACTGTGGCTCAATAGTACCTCTTGCTTAAGTCAAAAAGTTGAAGTCACATTCCAGAGCCATGCACACCTGATCCAGGCTGACGCTTTAGCCCACTACTGGATGAGCCCTGCAGTATTGGGGGTGCCGGCTTTCATGAGACATTAAAACAATCTGTTCGCATGCATGTAGAACCACAGAACACTACAGCACAGAAAACAGGCCATTCAGCCCTTCTAGTCTGTGCCAAAACTTTATTCCGCTAGTCCCATTGACCTGCACCCAGTCCATAACCCTCCAGACCTCTCCCATCCATGTATCTATCCAATTTATTCTTAAATGAGCCCGCATTTACGTCAGATGGCAGCTCGTTCCACACTCTCCCAATCTGAGTGAAGTTCCCCCTAAACCTTTCCCCTTTCACCCTAAAGCCACATCCTCTCATATTTATAAGTAAATATATTTTTACATATATAAGTAAAAAATTCTGTTGCAGTATCAATCATTTAAGACAAAGGTAAATGAGTTTCATCAATTGAAAATAAAAACCTGTAAATGCTGAAAATCTAAAGTAAAAGAAAATATTGTAAATACTGATCAGGTCAGGCAGCATCTGGAATGAGAGTTAATGATTCAGATCAAAGACCTTTTATCGAATTGGAAACGTGAAAGCCTCAGAGGGGTGGGAGAGGAATAGATAGGGTAGATGGAATATTTCTGATTGCCCGAGTCCCAGGTTGCCAATGGCAACATGCTGTTTATGAAGTTGCCTGGTTGATGGATTAGGGGGAGAAAACAAATAGAGGGACATGTAAAAGCTGTGAAACACAGGCCAGAGCTGTTACAGAGAACTGAAACCAAAAGGAGAAAGTTGAAAATGCTCAGATCAGGTAGCATCTGGGAAGGTTTATCAAGTGTCCCTGCCAATGTTTATTTCTCAATAAAATAATCATATTGTTGCCAGTAGGAGCCTGTGAACCAAACAGATTAAAGATATTTAATTGTCCAGTTCACAACAGCAACCACACTCTAGAAATAGCACTTTTGGACACTTTTCTTGTGTGAAATTTCCAGCCTTTCAATGCATTCTCAATCATTTGCCATCCCACATGTTAATGTAACATAGTGAAGTGGGTGAAGCAGTTACAAAGGCAACATAATTCAAGGATGCAGTGGCACAAAAGACCCAAGAATCCCAAAAGCAACCAAATATAAAAATGTCACATTGAGCTATGTTCCTGCTTATTTAGCTCCCGCTTCAATATCAGTGGTATAGCACTGTTTGCAGATTCTAAAGAGGCATCTCCTAATAATTGACTGTAGCGTTTTCAGCAAAAAGCAGAAAATTAACCTCCCCTCATATCCTTCATAAACCTAAACATATCATTAACTCTGGAGACTGCAGATGCTGGAATCTGGAGTTTTTAAACTCACCGAGTTCCTTCAGCATTTTTTTTATACTATATCATAAACTCCGTTACCTTCAATCAAACTCGCCCCAAGTGCCATTCAGTCATCAGCCCTGTTCTCACTATCATATTACTTTCTGATTCAGTAAGTGCCTTGTTTTTAATAAATGTCAGGCTTATTTTCAAATCTGTCCTTAATCTCAAAATTGTGAAAAATCTGTGCTCCTCCAATACTAACCGTATGCACCCAGATATTCAGTGCTCCAACTTTAACTGATGTGCTTTCAGCTGTCTTGGCTACAAGGTCAGGCATTCCATCCATAACCCTTGCTAGCTTTCCCTCCACTGAGGCACACCATAAAACCTTGAGCCTTAGGTCACTTATTCTAGCATGTCAGATGGAGCAGTCAAATAACATTTGATAATGCTTCTCTGAAATACCTCAAGATGTTTTACAGACAAATGAAAAGATACTGTAGCAAAGTCTTCCTGTCATGGACCTTTCAATTCAATGAGGTCAACAGACTAGTTTGAATTTTGCGGCAGTGAATCTTTTGCTGCTTGGCATTTACAACCACCAGAGGGCAGTGCCTCACATACGTGATGGCCCAACCCACTGCAAAAGGCGGCTATACAACTTCCACATCATAAAGTGCAGCTGCTCTCCTTAACTAAGGTGAATGAGAAATTATGCTGGGGAGGGGGGAGAAAAGAGGTGGGGGGGGGGGAAGGAAGAGGGTGGGGGGGAAGGAAGAGGGTGGGGGGATATAAGATAATTGACAGAAAAGAATAAAAAAAAGTTCAACAATGGGTGCAGCTTTTAACCTTTGGTTTATTTCTACCAGAAACCCTTTCTCCTGCACTTCAAGTTAATGCTGGCCCTCAAGTACCTTAATTCCAGTCTAGTGACATGGCCCAAGTCTGGTGCTTGGAAAGGACCACTGAGACTCGCTCTCCATCCAACACTTGAGTTCTGACTCATTCCCCTCAGCTAAAAACATGCACTTCAAAAAATCATGCTAGAAGCAGCCCATAACTTCTAGATTTGGAACCAATTTAGTCAGCAGAAAATAGAAACAAATCCTTGTGCAAATGACCTACGTGGGTTCAGATTGAAGCTAAGTTTGAGAACAGGAATTGCAGGAAACAGTCTTATTTTTAAGAAGTATCATGCAGATCAAGCACAGAAGCAGTCACCTTTTTTATGGCCTGGCATTTTGCTGTCTCTGAGAATCCAATCATCTTATCAGGAGAGCAGATCTTAATGAATGGGAATCCAGACTTCTCTGCAATCTTTGCAGCCAATGCAGTCTTGCCACTGTTTGGTGGCCCTATTGAGAATGTAAACGAGAAATGAATGAGCAAGTCAAATGTACTTTCATATTAGCAACATGCACCTAGACTTTTTATTTCAAAAATATACTTATGAACTTATTCATAACATACAATCATATCAATGAGACATGTCATTGTCTTCATTTACAATGCCAAGAATATCATATCTGCTCACAATATTTACAAAACATTAACATGTCATCAATTTACATTTTCTCCCCCAAAAGATTTACCTTACTCAGGACACGTCATTACCTTTGTTCACTGTACCAAGCAATTCAATACATTCCCCTCCAAGATATCAACATCATAAATTTTTCATTCTTAAACACTGCTTCAATGAATCGTTACAGGACCCAGTCCCTCAGTGTCCAGTGGCAGCAGGACCCTAGACTTCAGAACTTCCCCACAGAGTCTTAGCAGAGCTGGCAAACACAAGAAGGTGGATGACTTGTCTCATCTGCATCGCTGCCACCTTGAGGTGAAGAGGGATTGAGACTGTGGCTGTGTATGAAGGATCTGACTGGGAGGGCCCTTCTCACCATCAGTTAAGTGAGGCCATAGTGCTTATTTGAGGAGTTCTGGTGATAAGGCAATCTTCCATCTGAATTCCACAGTCTGCTCAGGGAACCATCCCACAGGATCCATCATCTCCTTCTCCCACAGGGCTCCAGGACACTCCATGCATACCACTACTTAATATACTTGTGTTTGCAGGCATTTTCCATGGAAACTTTTCCCGTTGGTGGTGCAGCATGGCTAATTGAATGGAGACACAAGAGATTCTGCAAATGCTGGAAATCTGGAGCAACGTACAAAAGACGCTGGAGGAACTCAGGTCAGGCAGCATCTATGGAGTGAAATGAACAGTCGACGTTTCAGGCCGATACCCTTCATCAGGACTAGAATGGAAGAGGGCAAAGGCCAGAATAAAAGGGTAGGGAGAGGGGGAGGAGCACGAGGTGATAGGCGAGTCCAGGTGAGAGGGGGAAGTTGGGGGGGGGGGGGGTAGAAGGGAATGATGCGAGAAGCTGGGAGGTGATAGGTGGAAGAGGCAAAAGGGCTGAAGAAGGAATCTTATAGGAGAAGACAATAGATCATGGAATAAAGGGAAGGAGGTGGGAAGGTCGTAAGGGCGAGGGAGGGGAAAGAGAAGGGTTGAGGGGGCCAGAGGAATGAGGATAAACAGGAGGGGGGGGGGGTGGAAAGAGAGGAGTGGTTACCGGAAGTTAGAGGAATCAATGTTGATGCTATCAGGTCGGAGACTACCAAGACAGAGTACAAGGTGTTGCTCCTCCAACCTGCGTCTGGCCTCAATGCAGTAGTAGAGGCGGCCATGGACAGACAGGTCAGTGCGGGAATGGAAAGTGAAATTAAAATGGCTGGCCACCGGGAGATCCCGGCTATTGCAGCGGATGGAGCGAAGGTGCTCGACGAAGTGGTCCCCCAATTGAATGGGGCATTTCACAGCAAAGAGGCTGGGCCTATCCTTTGCAACACTGGGACAAGGAGCAGGCCATCATTTTACATATAACCAGGTGTTACAAACATATAGCAATGGCAAGACAATTTCAATCCTCTGGTCCATCTAGCCTGTCCCATAAAACTGCAATGTCTTGTACATCACAGTGCACACACACACTCCACCCAGGAGCAACAAGATCTCTTGATAGGGGTGGAAAATTATAAATCTATTCACTGTCGAGTGAGTGGGCCAGGGCAGCAAGCTGGGAAACTCATCAAAGCAGTTTTATTCCATTCAATTTAAACTGCACACTCCAGGTTTCTTACAAAACCCCAGCTGCCATCCACAATAATAAAACAACTGATGTAACAGCAAGTAAATATGTACTTTTATTTGAATTAAATGCTCTGAATTTTAGCCAGAACACATTCCAGTTTGGGCAAGAAAAGACAAGAACATACACTAATTTTAGTTAATCTTGAATCAACAGATACCTTTAAATACCAGTCAGCAGTGACTGAGATCATCTATTCTTGTGAGATTAGAACAAGCTTAAGGATCTTTGGTGGTAATGAAAATGATTGGTTGATAGACCTTTCCTCATCTCATGCACTTCTGTTCTCATGTATTGCAAGTTCCAATACACTGACTAATTTCTCATTTTGCATCCAAGAGGAAATCTGCATTTATGTAGCATCTCCTATGATTTCAGGACTTTCCAAATTGTTTTTCAATTAGTGAAGTACTATTGAAGTCACTCTTGTGACATATGAAATATGGAAGCTATTTTGAGCCCCGCAAGGTCTCTCACACAGGAATAAATTACCACATCACCTGTGGTCTTTAATGAGGGCAAATATTGATTTGGAAGGAATCCACTGACTTTCCCTAAAATTGTGCCATGACTTCATTCACTTCAACACAAGTGCATGGGGAATTACATAGAACATATGGCACAGAAACAGATTACCCGCTCCAACCAGCCAATGGTGCAGTTTATGTTCCAGTTCAGTATCCCCAGTCTTTCCCCATCTAAATCTAGCAGGGTAACCCTCTATTCACTTCTTTCTTATTTGCTTGTCTACACTCCTGTTAAATCTATCGATACTATTAGCTTCCAGAAATAGGGGCCACTGTATTAAAAAAAAGGGTTTGCCAATATAAAATAGATCAAAGTCTTCTCTCTAGGGGTCAGGAGTCTTTGGAACTGCTATCCTTAAGGACAGTAGAAGCAGAGCGTTCGGATATTTTTAAGGCATAGATAGGTTATTGTTAAGCAAGAGGGTGATTGGTTATCACAGAGTGGAATTCGAAGCTGAGCTTACAACCAAATCATCCACGAACTTGCTGAATGGTAGAGCAGGCTTGAGGTTCTGAGTGGTCTACTCCTGCTCCTAATTGATACCACTGTTGTAGGCCATATCTCAAACAGTGATGAGGTGGAGTACAGGAAGGAGATAGAGAGCTTAGTGGAATGGTGTCATGTCAACAACCTTTCCCTCTATGTCAACAAAATGAAAGATCTGGTCGTTGACTTCAGGAAAGGGGGTGGTGTACATGCACCTGTCTACATCAGTGGTGCTGAGGTAGAGAGGGTTGAGAGCTTCAAGTTCCTGGGAGTGAACATCACCAACAACCTGTCCTGGTCAAATCATGTAGATGCCACGGCCAAGAAAGCTCACCAGCGCCTCTACTTCCTCAGGAGACTAAAGAAATTTGGCTTGTCCCCTTTGTCTCTCACCAACTTCTACCGAAGCACCATAGAAAGCATCCCATCTGGATGTATCACGGCTTGGTACAGCAACTGCTCTGCCCAGGACCGCAAGAAACTGCAGAGTTGTGGACACAGCCCAGCGCATCACGGACACCAGCCTCCCCTCCTTGGACTCTGCCTTTATCTCTCATCGTCTTGGTGAAGCAGCCAGCATAATCAAATACGGCACCCACCCGGGTCATTCTCTCTTCTCCCATCGGGTAGAAGATACAGGAGCCTGAGGGCACGTACCACCAGACTTAAGGACGGCTTCTACCCCACTGTGATAAGACTATTGAATGGTTCCCTCATACAATGAGATGGACTATGACCTCACGATCTACCTTGTTGTGACCTTGCACCTTATTGCACTGCACTCTCTCTGTAGCTGTGACACTTTACTGTTATTGTTTTTACCTGTACTACCTCAATGCACTCTGTACTAACCTAATGTAACTGCACTGTGTAATGAATTGACCTGTATGATCGGTTTGCAAGACAAGTTTTTCTCTGTACCTTGGTACAAGTGACAATAATAAACCAATACCAAAATACTGTAGTAGTAAGTTCCATGTTCTTGCCATTCTTGGGGTAAGTTAATAACAAATTTCTTCTAAATTCCCACTCTGATTGCTTGGTGACTACCTTATGTTGATGGCTGCTATTTATGTGATTTCCCATAGATGGAAACATTTTCTCTATACCCTATCAAACTTAGACTTATTTTAAAGACCTTTATTTGGGGACACCTCAGCATTCTTATCCAAAGAGAAAAGAGACCCCGTCTGTTCAACCTTATGGCAGCACAGTGGTCCAATAGTTAGTGCTGCTGCCTCACAGCTCCAGTCATGCAAGTTTGATTCGGACCTTGCATGGAGATGGTGATTCCTCCCTATGACTGATTTCTCCTGGGTGCTCCAGTTTTCTCTCACATCTCAACGATGTGCTAGTGGGTTAATTACTCCTGCGAGTTATCCCTTCATGTAGATAAGTGGCCAAATCAAATAGGAGTTGATGGACAGGTGAGAAAATACACTGCAAGGCGAAATAAAGTGAGGAGAAATAGGTGTGATGGAATTGATCTGCTGGGAGATGGAATGAACATGATAGGCTGAATGGTCTTCCTTCTGTGTTGTAATATAGTAGTAACTATTCCCTCATTTCAGGTATCACCATTTTAAATCTTCTCTGCACCCTGTTCATTGCCTCCATTTGGTATCCAAAACAGAATGCAGTAGTAGTGTAGAGACACAAGGGACAACAGATATTGGAACCTGGAGCAAAAAGCAAGCTGCTGGAGGAGCTCAGTAGGTCAGAACTACTTTTGCCAATTATTTGCCCACTCAGAGACTTTATTAATTAGCCCTTGGAATTTATTATAATCTTCTTCACAATTGACAATCCACCACAATTTGTTATTATATGCTAACGTCTCACATCAAGGACAGCACTTCTGACAATGCAGAACGTGCATAGTACTGCACTCAAAGGGTTGGCTAGAGTTTGGGTTGAAGTCTCCTGACCTTTCCAATCCATGTCTTCTAGAGCCCAATCCTGTTCATCTCCTATCCAACTCAATACCACTAGTTGACCATGGACCACCAGTGGTTCAAGTATCTCAGCCATTCGCTGCACCTCCCTCCAGGATGCAGACTTGTGAACAAGCCTTTGGAATCCTTGTGCTAACTATGGATGACTGCACAATCATGGCCTTGCTAGAAACCTGTCTCAGGGTGGTGACACCTCCGGCTAAATGTGGATTCTATACCACCTTATACCGTCAATATTTGGCCCACCTTGACTGCTGTGGCAGTGGTTTGGCTTTCAGCACCAAAACACACCTCAGTTTGTTACCCTAATCCTTTGGTAGTACCTTTCTCTATTATTCCACTCTTCTAACCTTTTTATTGAAAAAGCATTGGTGTTTTTTTGGCCCCACAAAGAATAAAATTCTCTCAGTGAGCTATCTTCATTGCACTGCTCCCACACCTACTGCCCCATCCAACTTCCCACCTTTGAGATCATTTCCGCTTCCATTTGAATTCATTGTGCACCCTCACGTCCACCTTCAATGCCTTTGAACTACTGCAGTCTCTCACTACAGCTATTCCCAAACTTGCAGACATGATCAACAGCGAGGAGGATATTATAGATCACAAGATAACATGGATAGGCTTGAAGAATGTCAGGCAAGTGACATGAAATTTAATACCAAGGTGTGTGAAGTGATACATTTTGGCAGAAAGAATGTGGAGTTACAATATAGATTAAATGGCATAGTTCCAAAGAATGTGCGGAAGCTAAAGTGTATATCAGCATAAACCTCTGAAAGTGGTAAGATGTGTTGAGGGAGCAGTTAGTCATGTGTATGGATTAATAAATGGAGGCATAGAACACAAATGCAGGGAGGTTACGTTGAACTTTTATAAAACACTGGTTTTTGTGCAGTTGGAGTGTTGCCTCTAATTCCGATCACCACACTTTAGGAGTAATGGGAAGGTTCTGGAGTCGGTATCGGAAAATTTACTCCAGAAGGTCCAGGAATGAGGCATTTCACCTAAACAGGAGAAGCTAAGACTGGTGTTACTAGAGTAAAGAGGGTTGACAGGAAATACGTTAAGACATCAGCAGAATCATGATGGGCTTACAAAGAGCAAGCCATTCATAACTGTTCCCATTTGTGGATAGTTCAAGGAACAGAGGACACAGATTTCAATTAATGGCCAACAGATGCAAGTGGAATGTGAGGAAAAGCGTCTTTTTAATGCAAAGCAATGGTTATCACTTGGAACTCGCTGCCTGTATGGCTAGTAGAAACAGAGTCAATTAGGGCTTTCAAAATAGAATTAGATAGACACTTGAGGGAAAATAATTTGTAGAGCATTGGTTCGAGAGCAGGTGAAAGACACTCATTGGATTAAACTCACAGGTAGCCAGCATGGGCTCAATGCCCTCCTTCTGTACTCCATAATTCCCTCAAGAGATTGGGCTGGACAACATAGAGCACCAAGTCAGATACAGCTTTCCTGTCCAAACCCAATCAATATTCCAGGATGATTCTGAAATGCAGAGATCATTGGCTTCCTTTCTGTACTGCAAACACTCTTCATAACCCTCTCCTTTCCCACTGTCAGCTCCACATTCAGCAACAAACAGAGTTCACAGACCTCTTTCTCACCAAGACCATCAGTTTTTGCAAGGCTTCCCTCCCATCCCGGAACTCACTGGGCTATTCTTCCTCTGAGATTTGCCCTGCCCTAACCCCGACCCTGCATCTTTCTCCAATTCCTCTTCTATTCAATCTTGTGCCCTCATTGAGCCCATACCACCTACCAGTGCAGTAATCATATAGTGTCATTCACCCACTCTCATGGTGTTAATAGCTCTGAGGAGGTTGAGAAAGGAAATTCACCTTTTGTAGTGATCATGATGGCTGTTATTAGTGACTTCTGTCAGAGGCAAGACTTTTTTTTTTGAAGAGAGGTGACAACACACCAATTATAAATAGGGTAGGGGTCATTTATCTAACAAGGCCCAAATCAAAGTTCCCTCGACCCTTTTCTCAATAAACTATCAAACGTGTTCCTTTATTGCACAAAATGATATTGGTGGCTGCGCTCAGAAAATGTCCTGCATCTTCCCATTGCCAGTCACTTCAACTCCCCCTCCCACACTATCACTGATATGTCAGTCCTCAACCTCCTCCACTGCCAGGAGAATTCCAAGTGCAAACTGGAGGAACAGCACCTCATTTTCCGTCTTGGAACCTTGTAGCCTAATGGCATGAACATTGAATTCTCCCACTTTAGGTAATCCCCACCCACCTTCCCCACAACAACACCCCACCATGCTTCTTCTCGTTTCCTTTCCTAGCCTCCTTTTTGTTTCCTCTCTCTTCTTACCTTTGACCCGTCCCCCTGAGGATCTGCTCTCCCCTCCCCCGTACCTGCCTATCACTATCTCTCACCTGCATCTACCCTTCACCACCCTGTGCCCACCCCACCTCCCCTCTTCTGTCCACCTATCACTGCTCTGCTTTTCCCTCCTATATATTGGGCTTCTCCTTTTCCTATCTTCAGTCCTGAAGAAGGGTCCTGACCTGAAACGTTGACCGCCTGCTTTTCTCCACAGATGCTGCCTGGCCTGCTGAGTTCCTCCAGTGTCATCGTGTTTTTTCACCATGATGACACCAAATTGGTTCCATCAACATTAGGATTGTGGATTCAATGTAAACAGCCAATTCAAAGAATAATGTCAAGGTGTTTGCATATCATGTAGGGTTGCAATATGAAAATGACAAAATGTGCAACTTGTTACAATACCAGGACCTCACTCTTTTATTAAGGGTCCACAGGTATTTGCAACTTAAGATCCAGCCATTTCTTCCATTGTTCTTACATCCAGCAACAGCCTTATGCTGGGACTGTTTTTGTAATCAAGACCTTTATGGCCATGAGACAAAGCAGGCAACCCATTACCCTGACATATAACCCTACAATCAGTGGACTTGCCAGATACAATGGAATGTACAGGGAACAAACTACCATTGCCCACTCAGAGGATAAAGGTCCATAGTATTCAGAGGCCAAAACTCTAGTAACCTGCTTGCCAGAGCCTCAACGTGATTAAATTTTCATACGTCAACAGATTGAACATGATATTTAGAGATCATTTGGTTTGGCCTCCACTTCCCAGGACTGACTACAAGCACCATGCTGATTAATCTTTAAAGAAACGAGACAAACACTCATATGACTTCCCCCTTAAGTTTGCACTTGTGATAGGGGAGTTGGCTTACCTTCCAAAAGAACGCTAACTAGTGGAGTGCGGTCACTATTCTTGGTTTGTTGGACGAGCAACTCTCCATCATCCAGGGCCCGTGTGACTGGATCACCCCACACAAAGATCCCATTCATGATATAGCTGTCATAGTCCTCCTGGTTTATGCCAAAAGCCTAAGAAAGATGTAAAACAACATCACACCTACACATCTGGAAATCTCAATTTGCAGTTATTATTTTATGTAGAAGTACTATCATCAAACTATAACCCATATTCATGATTAAGGGCTGAACAGCACTAAATATCTCAGCTGGTTTGTTGCGTCAGGATCTGTACACATAATTGGGACTCCACTTATCGCACACCATCACTAAATGGGAGGATGCATGAGCAGGCAACTCAACACTCTACAAGGGGTTTGCTGCCAATTTAGTATTGGGATGGTGTCAGAATAACATAGGGGGTTTGGAGAGTGGCAGGGCTGGTGCTGGGAGTAAATACTCCTCCTTCAGCTATGCACTATGGCCTTCCATCTCAAATCAAGAGCTGGAGTAATAGAAAAAGCAAATAACTGCAAGTCTACATAGAACAGTACAGCACGGGAACAGGCCCTTCGGCCCACGATATCGTGCCAAACTAATTAAGCTAACGACACCTAATTAAACTAATCCCTTCTGCCCACACATGGTTTATATCCCTCCATTCTCTCTGCATATTCATGTACCCAAGACCTGCTTAATATCGTATCTGCCTCCACCACTACCCCGGTAGCACATTCCAGGCACCTACCACGCTATAAAAAAAACTTGCCCTGCACATCCCCTTTGAATATTTCCTCCTATCTCCTTAAATGCATGACCTCTAGTATTAGACATCTCGACCCTGGGAAAAAGATACCAAGCTGTCTCCTCTATCTACACCTCCTGTAATTTTATGAACTTTTATCAGGTCTCCCCCTTAGCCTCTGCTGCTCTGGAGAAAACAACCCTAGTTTGTGCAACCTCTCCTCTCCTCATTGCAGATGCCCTTAATCCAGGCAAGATCATGGTAAACCTCTTCTGCACCATCTCCATAGCCTCCACATCCTTCCTATAATGAGGCAACCAGAATTTAATGCAATACTCCAGATGCGGCTTATCCAGAGTTTTATAAAGCTGCAACATAATTTCTTGACTCGAACTCAATACCTCGACTAATAAAGACAAGCATGCCAAACTTTCAATGTTGAGCCATACTGGTCCAACAAACTGGAACAATTTCCTGAGGATTGATAACACAATTTGTGTAACATTAAGCATGGAATGAAATAACCAGTAACTCCCAATTGCATTTAAGATAATCTTATAATGTTTGAAATAGTTTTTTTGAACTTTCCTCCAAAACAAATCACTTTGCAAACTTAGAGTAAAAATAACTGGTACATAGGCAGTGGTCAACACATTTCACCATCCCACCAATTAATTTTCCCAATGAAATCACACCATTCTTGTTCAATTAGAAGTCTTTTAAAAAAAATCACAAAATGTCACACGAAATATTTTCCTCAAAACAACACGATACGCAATTAAAAAACTGAAAACCCGACCAGATTTCTATTTGGCCCAGCTCACGAACAAGATGTTAAAATGAAGTTTGCACCACTTTTAAGTTGAGTGCCAAATCACACTGGCTCTGAACGGGCGCTCTATCCAATTTTGTATAGACCAAGTGCCCTGGAATTGCACAACCATTTGTTCTCTTTTGCACATAATCAGATACTTACAGGTTTAATGTCATTCTCCAAAGAGTTTAAGAAATCTCCCCTTGTGACTTGCAGTCTCTCCGCTTTCTCCATGTCAACTTCTACTTTGCTTGCAGCCTAGTTATGGGAAGTAAACAATAAATTGTAATTCAATTTTTTCCATTAAGGGATTGAATATTGCAAATAAAAAAAAACTTTTTAAAATTTACAATGGCTTTTATACGATAAATTCTAAGTAAATGATTGCATATATTGTCCAGTTCTACCATGTAGTTAGTTCCAGGTGCTTAAAGGAGCCATTGCAAACTCTTTTTGATGCTCCTTAAAACTTACTTCACTGACCAAACTTTTCATCACTTGCCCTTGTATTTTGTGACAAATTTTATTTGATAGCGCTCCTATGATGTGTCTTAAAATATTTCACGAGTTAAAGGTTCTAAGTAAAACGAAGTTGCTCTTATTGTATAAAGTCTGATAAGATACTTCAAGGAGAAGGACTCCATCCACTGAATCCAATCAGACCACTTTGTAAGAAAATAACTTCTCACTCAAGCTATGAATATGGAGCATTCTGTACATAACCTGGAGTGCAGTTTGAACCTGTTCCATGCATAAAATTACTTTAGTACTTGGTTGTTTTTATTTACATATAGTTCCAACAAAGAATAAATGTGCATTTACATTGCATCTCTTATCCCTGACAGGACATCCCAAAGCAATTTATGGTCAATTGAGAACTCTTGAAGCTTAGACAGTGTTGCAATGTCCCTTAAGTGACTTAACACTCAAGGTCACACAAACAGAAATTACTAGATCCTCTGTTTCTGAAATGTTATTTGTGGCATAAAGTTTAACTACACTACCCATCTTTGAATAATGCCATGGAACTTTTTAAGTCAACTTGAGGAGCAAAGGGCTCTATCATTAAAGGGATGCCTCTATCATTGAAAAATGAAGAAATTAAGAACTGGCATCTCTTATGGTGCACGCTTCTGAAAACTTCTGTTCAGCACAACATTTTCCTCAAATCTCTGGAACCAGTTTAAAGTAATAATCTTCAGAATCAGACACTGGAACAATAGCATCCAGTTAAGACTGTCATCATAAAGGTGATGGTCCACGAAGGGAGGGTGGTGGAGGGGTGAAAAACAAAAATCACAATTATGAAGGGCCATGACTAATCCAATCTCGAATGCTTATGCCTACATCTTTCCCAGCCGGAATTACAGCATAGTTGAAACAAAGGCCTCTTCCCCAATCCCAAGAGACACAGACTCCACCTTCTATCCTAGCTGACCTAGTACCGATATCAAAACTAGGGAATTCTATTACCAAATATTAGACTTGCTGAATCAACAAGGTACCACAAAGGAAACACGACATTCTTCCCTTTATGGAGATGGGGAATCAAAGTTCTAGTCATAGGTAATAGCCAAGTGGTTAACACTTAAGTCAAAATAAACAACAAACACTAGGTACTGCAGTCACAGCTCCACCTATGTGTAGCTGGGACAGTCACTGTGGCCTCATTTGTAGGTCGCATACAATTCAATTCACCTGCAGGTGGCCCAAATAACTCAAGGTAAATCCTTTACCTTACATATTCAACTACATTGAAACAAACAGGAGCCACAAAGGGTTAGTCTATCACCCTGGCTGGGATAACCTGACATTTAAACCCCCATTAGTTGATCAGTAGTACATGACCTAAACTGCCTGAAGCAAGACTTCTCTCTGATCCCGTGGGACCAACCCTACTCACAGTGGTTCAAACAGCTGCCCACATACACAATAACAGCTCCCTGGAGATCGGAGGAACACAAAAGACACTTAATGTATTGTTGTGGAACAGATACCCGGGGCTGTAAGTAACACCACTTTTATAGCATCAAGAAAAGCAGTACCCTCTGGCACCAAGCCTGGTGTTTCAAACAGTGTTGTACCTGCATCACCAAACACAGGCTGCTCCACAGCTAATCCACACTCAAGTCACCTGTCTTTGTTTAATGTCCTTTGAAAACTAGGAGCAACACAAAAGTATCTGTTCTGCTGTACATGGAGCTGTCTTATATTTAACCTCTAACTTCAACATCCACAGCAATTTCAATTACATTTCTTTAAAAAAAATTATTACACTATAAGATAAAACACAGATCAAGAGAGCAATTCACACCTGCAAGCCTTCAATTTTAGTTATTATAGCCAATGGTTTCAAGGTGGTGGGAAAGAAATAGACAGCTCCTCCTCTTTCAGGTTGTTCTTATATTAATTAACAGGTTGTTTGCAGTAATGCAGTATAGAAATGCGCTAATGACTCTTGCTTTACAGAAGCACTTCACCAGGAAATAATGCCCTTGGGTTCTTGGCTAACCAGTCAGAAGTGCAAGAGCTTTGATATTTAACAACACTTAATTCACCAAACTCCACCTTGGAATATTTAATTTTGTTACAGGAATATTATCTGTGCAAGTTGCTGATAAGATGATTGTGAAAAAAAATTTCTTCATTATTGTAAAGGTAACCCAGATGCCTAGGTTATTAATTTAGGGAACGGGCTCAGGTCACAATGTGGAAATTTAAAAATTTGAACTTAGTTTTAAAAAGTCTAAAACTGAAACGAAAACCCACTCAGGTGGCCTTGAAACTGATGAACAGTGCAAACCTTACCTGGTTCAACAATATCCTTTATGGAAGGGTCAACAAGTTGCTCAGTTGTCCATCCCTGGTTCAACAATGAGGAATAAACAAAAATGCTAGTCTTTGCAAAGATTCCCAGAGCCAATAAAAATAAACATAAAACAGGTGCTATCTTCATGTCAATGAATTTATGCTCTGAAGTACAGGTTTCACCAGTGTACAAGACAACTGGCCAGATACAGCATATCCAGCTAGTTTACATTGGTATTAACTTTGGTTTTGCAAGGTCCAATATGGAAACCAGCTGTGCAACTACCCGACTTAAAAAAAAATTGAAGAGAAACTTAGTTCTGGCTCACATCAACAAAAGAACCTTTAGACATTCGGAGGATTCCCAGATCAGCTAGATTTTACTGATAGTGATGCCATCAGTTCTCAGTCTCTAAATTCTGACCAGATTGTTTCTTCTCTCTATTCTCTTTATTCTTAAAAAAAAAGTCATATCCTAATAACTGGCTTAATATCAAATTTTGGACAGTTTATATGAAGTACTTTGGGGCATCTACTGCACTAAACTTGTATGTTCAATTTTTCTTCTTGTAATCACCTCTGCAGGTAATAATGCCTCATTAATTCATCACCGCATCTAGAAAGTTGGGCTACCTTGGAGGTGATAAGTAACCTACTCTTCCCCTAACTCCATAGAACAATCTGCAGCAAAGCACAGCAGCCGTCAGCCTTTTGAAAAATGGATCCAGTCACAGATACCTTGGCCTAGACATTCAATTCAAGAGCATTACTTTTTCACAGCATTAAACATTCCAAAACATTACTTTCTGGAGTGAAATGCAACCATTTCCAGTTCTTTCATTTCATTCTGGAGATTTGACTACACACTTCTGCATTAACACTGTGTGGGATAAAGATATTTTGTACAATATTCCTTTAGCAGCATTGTTGTGAAATGGTCCCGAGAGTAGCCATCGCTGTCACTCCTGGAACAATTATGGCTTTTCCACACATCTGGATCAGGATCATCATCACCATCAACAAGTCCCTTAACTTGTTTCCTCTGTGTACTTACATGTTCCCCTGCCAGCCCCAAAGAGTTCACCAATCCCCCCCACCCCACCCCTCCTCCACAGCCCAAGGCCTCAGTCCCAATCCTAACTGCCTAAACCATCCTTGGGCCTCTGATCTGCAGCCCAGCCTCCCTTCAACTTCCCAAAACCCAGTCACAAACCTGGGCCTCCCTCCCTGGTCCTTTCCACAGCACACTCCCAACCCCATTGGCCAATCCATTAGCACACCCCCAACCAGGTCTCTGGTCGTCACCCAGCTGATCCCCCTAAACCAGCCTTTGGCCTGACTCAGAGCTGCCATGATCTCTTGGTAACAAATTGTGCAATTCCACTTCAACTACGTTTGGACACTACTAGATTTTGCACATGGTCCTATGGACAAAACGCACTGCCCAAGACTGCAAGAAATTGCAGAGTTGTGGACACAGCTCAGTCCATCACAAAAATCAGCCTCCCCTCCATTGACTGTCTACACTTCACACTGCCTCGGGAAAGCAGCCAACATAATCGAAGACCCTTCCCACCCTGGTCATTCTCCCTTCTCCCATCAGGCAGAAGACACATAAGTTGACAAACACACACTACCAGGCTCAAGGATAACTTCTATCCCACTGTTTTAAGACTCTTGAACGGACCTCCAGTATGATAAAGATTTGATCTCTCAATCTGCCTTGTCGTGGCACCTTATTTGTCTATCTGCACTTTCTCTGTAACTGTAACACTATATTCTGCATTCTGTTATTGCTTTTCCTTTTATACTACCTCAATGTACTTATGTTTGGAATGATCTGTATGCATGGCACACAAAAGTTGTTCACTGTGTCTTGGTACATGTGACAATAATAAACCAATTACCAAATGTTCCTTGACAACCTACTGCAAAACTTATTTAGTGCTCCCATTCAAGAACTTCCAGGTATTTCATGTGATCACTCGTCTTCTTACTCTCTCACCAAAGAGTGATGTGATTAGCACATGAAGGCCACATGGCCCCTCAAGCCTGCTCTGATATCCCTCAATAAGAACATGATAGATCTGACTGTGGCCTCAGCTCCGGTTTCCTGCCTGTTCACCAGGACCAACTCCCATAAAGGCCAAAAGTCTCAGCCTTTAATACATTCCGTGACTCAGTCTCCATTGGTCTCTGGGGTAAAGAATTCCATAGATTCACAACTCCATGAGAGAAGAATGTTCTCTCATCTCCATGTTGAATGGACAACCACTTGTTCTGAAGTTACGCCTCTTGGTTACAGAATCTTTCAATAAGATCACCTTTCATTCTTCTGAATTCTAATGAGTATAGGTATTACTTTCTTCATTATACAGCCCTTTCACTCCAGGAGTAAACCTAATGAACCTTTCCAAACTGCCTCCAGTTCCAGTCCACCATTCTCAGGAGGCACCAAGACTGCACACACTATTCCAGCTGTGGTTTCAACAAAGTTTTGTACAGTTGCAGCATGGCTTTCCTAGTTTTATATTCTATCCCCTTTGGAATCAAGGACAGCATTCCAATGGTTGTCCTAGCTACTGGATGTTAACTTTGTCACCCAGCTACTTCTGAACAGATCATTCTCTAGTTTCTCTCCATTTAAACATTGATGTAGTGATTATTGAACCAGAAGTCTAGAAGATTGAACACAAATTCAAATCCTACCATGGCAACAAGGGAATTTAAATAAACTTGTTGTACAGCCTCAGTCACTGCATTAGGTTCCAGATTTATGGGGCATGGGTTTAAATCCCACCACTGAAATGCTTCAGGGTACAATTGATTCCAGTATTTGCACTTTTGATTCGATTTTCACAATAGATTACTTATCAGTGCGTGTAGTAACATTCCTTTTGCTGATCTTGCCGTGCAAAGAGTTAACTTGTTCATCTGTTATTGTGAGAGAAATGCTGTTTAAAGGACAGCAGAAAGATATTTTAATCTGAACAATATGCCATACCTCACATCTACCAAAATGCGACAACAATTTGCATTTATATAGTATTTTTAACCATGGAAAACATCCAAAGTCAATTGATCCCACTATTCAATAGCACCTACATTTCAAGATGTGCTACACAACTGGAGCAGGGCTCAAACCACAGATGTTCCACTTTATCACAATGCAGACTAATGTACCAAAAATAAAGTAGTCTCTTCTTTTATGAAAAGCAACTTAAGCATGAAGTATTGTTAAATGGAAATCATGGCTCTAAAAAAAACAAAAGAGCAAAATTTTAAAATGCTATAATTCACTATGGGATATTACATGTAAAGAACAAGTCAGTGAAAGGGTTAACAATGCAAGTTGGAGAAAAATGTTGTGCTACTATAATGTCTTTTAAATTCTAACTTGCAATTTCCAGTGAACACTACTCTCTTTCTACTTACTAGTACCACAAAACAAGTTCAGGTGAGAACTTAATTATTGGATGCATGTAAAACAAACAGTAAAAGACAAAGTGAAACACAGAAAAAGACCTTCCTCAATGCTTCAAATTTGTCCTGGAGCACATGGCATTCTATGTGGCTTTACCCTCTGCACTTGTCTGGACTGGTTATAGGAACAATGGTACAAAATATGGAGTAGCAAAAGGTTAAACTGTGTTGTGAAATACCTGCACTTATTCAAAAAAAAGAACCAATCCATGCAAATATTTTAGCAGCTCAACTTCTCTGCATCAGGGAAGATTTGGGGAGGTGCGCATATGTGTTTGGGGGAGTGGGGGCAAGGGGGTTGGGGGGTGTGTGGAAGAAGATAACTGGCAGCTTTGCATAGTTTATAACTGGGGAACCTTTCTTCTGCCTGTGGCCAAGAAAGATTAACTTGTCAGCAAGTGAGAAGCATAAGGTTCAAACCAGGACCCTGAACTCATTGCTATCAGTTGGAGCAGGCAGGATGCACAATGATCTCAGTACGCTAGAAATTGACTTACACATTACACTTTTGTCACCCCAGTGCACTTCACAGGAGCTTTCCCACACAAGATCTGGCACCAAGCCACATAAGGGCACCACTAGGAGAGGTGCCCAAAAATTTGTTTGAAGTGATAGGTTTTAAGGAGCATCTAAGAGTAGGGGAGAAGTGCAAAAGGGTTCAGGGATAAAACTCGAGTGGAATTTGGTCTTGGAAGATCTGGATGTCTGTTTTTTCATGAGCTCATATGAAAAACATTTTGGGATTTTTTTTAGAAAAAATGTTACATTATACAAATTAAAGTAATTTGCATTGATATTGATAGGCAAGATTAGTCTTGTAAGTGATTACCCATAATGATAATGATCAAGCAATATATCTCACTGAAGTTAACATGAACCTTGAGATACCACAAGGTAAATTGTGCCTCAGGAAGTAGCCTGTGACTTCTAACAGGCCACGTTCATTGAGCCTTGGAAAGTTAAGTACACAGTAAAAAAAAAACACTGGCAAAGAATCATTTAGGACACTATTACTGTTTTGTAGAGTAAGCTAAAGCTTTCTCCTGTAGGTATATCATTAAAATAATTTAGTCAGCAGCATCTCCGCATCTTTACCACCCGGAAGAGTAGTACCAGTGGCAAACACATCAAATAGATGGTATCGTGAGAAACAGGAGAAATATTGGAGCATGCTTCTTCAGAACATTTAAAGAAAGGAGCCCGAGGCAGTGGAATGCAGAGGCCGTCATTTCTTTGAATCCCCTCCCCCTTCTGCCACCATTTCCTGCACAAACCCAAGAGTTAACTTGAAATTAAGTGTCAGGAAAATCATAGATATTGGTACATCTAAATTCTAGCACTCAATGGGGTGATCAGGCTTGTCATTAGTCATGTACATGACAGTCAGCTCAACATCTATACAAAACAAAGCAGCGGAGCAAAGAATTATTTCTGATGTGCTCACACATCAACAACAAATAGAGCAAAGGTTAGAAAACTGACTGAATACATTCTCAATAATTTGCAACTCGCTGCCAACTTTTACTGCTAAAGGGCAAACAAGTAGTTACAAGATCCCTTCTTGATAAGATGCACCGACTCAGAAAATGCCCATTTATATAAGACTGTAGTCCTAAAATGAAGCATTACGTTTTACTACACATTGCAACAAACAGGCACACTGGTGCTAAGCAATAAATCCCATTTTACAGTGAAAAATATTTCTATTTTACATCAGGTTTGGTCAATTTTGGTTCAATCCTTAATTTTTCTTTACTAGATGACTGTTCTCACTGAAGTGAGGCTCAGTACACAAATTTAAAAATTTATTCAAATTTTTAAAAATTTATTCCAAAAATTTATTCAATAAAGAACCACAAAACATAGCAAGACAACTTCCAGTTCATCAAACCCAGGCCAATAGGGTTAAATCCAATTGCAGCACCCACGACTACCTCACATGGAACATTAATAAGCACAGCATTGACATCAAAACTCTTTCCTTTGGGGCTACCAATATTTCTGAAAATTGGACTGGAGGAAAGATGGAGACAACTGTGGTGTAAACATGGGTCTATTCCCAATCAACTTTGGACAGTATTAAAGTGGGAAATTAGGGACTTAAAATGGGAGTAAAGCTAAACCAAGTTGGCAAGATCAAACCAAGTGGATAAGTTCATAGGAATACATTTGTGACTATTTTCTAGAAAGTCAGGGAACCAAGTAGGGAAGAAGCTATCATTGGTTTAGTATAGTGTAGATAACATGTTCAATAAGTGTTCCCTCGAAGAAAAACAACCATATGTAGAATTTCAGTTCAAGTTTGAGGGTGGCATGGGCAAGTCCAAAATTGGGATCAGTTTCTCATTTGCGGGTATATTGGGAAATTAGATTAAAACTAACAGCAGTAGATAAACACAAAGAAATTACTCAAAATTCTCACAAAATTAAATAAAAACCACTAGAGAAGTGTTTCATCCATGGCTAACTGGAGAAATTCAGGGTAGTTTTCAATGGGAAGAACCAGCTTATAATACAGCCAAAAAGAGCAGCAAGCCTGAGATCGAAGAGTGATATAAAATTCAGTAATGGTTGACCAAAATACTGATAACAGAGAACATAAATAAAATAGAATAATAAACAGCTTTACAAACTTTTGCAACTCCCTGTAAAGAGAGACTCGAGTGAAAATAACAGTAGGGCACTTGGAGGAACAAATAAATTATTTTGCGGAGAACAGAAATTAACATCTTCTAAAAAGGATGTTAAAACAGTTTTTGTGCCAGTCTTCAAAGCAGGACACAAAGAACCTGGCAGAAATCATGAGGAAGCAGGGCTCAAATGAGAATGAGCAACTTACCATTAGTTAAATGAAAGTACTGAAAAAAATTAATGGGACTTAATCCCATCAAATACTCTGGACCTGAAGCTTTACACACTCAGGTTTCAAGAGGTGGGTACAGTTAATGAATACATGAGCAGCCCAATGGTGTAGCTAGTAGAAGTGCTGCCTCATAGCCCCAAGACCTGCGTTCATTGCTGTCTATGTGGAATTTGCACGTTCTCCCGATGACTACATGGGTTTCCTCCAGATGTTCTGGTTTCCTCCCACATCCCTGAAAAATGTGCAGGTTGGTAGGTTAATTAGCCACTAAATTGCCCTTAATGCGAGTGTTAGAGTTGGTGGGCTGTTGATGAGAATGTGGGGAAAACAAAAAGAAATGGGATTAATGTAGGATTCGTGTAAACGGGTGGCTGATGCTCGGTGCAGACTTGATGGACCACAAGGTCTGTTTCCATGCTTTGGTTTGATTTTTGAGATTTTAAGGATCTCAAACAATCAGCATGGATTGGAAGTCAACAAAAGAAACTGCCTCCTTGAAGAGCAGAAAGAAAACAAGGCAAGGCAGACTGACCAGTGGTTGGGGAAAATGTAGAATCTATAATTAATGACATGCTGGCAGGGCATTTGGTAGGGAGAGAGAGAGAAAAAAAACACAATGACTAAGCAGCTTAAACTTGGTTCTTCAAAAGGAAATCTTGATGGACAAATTCAATTAGAGCTTCAGGGTGCAATTAGCAGGAGAGATATGAGGAAAACCAGATATAGAATTCTTAGAAAATTTTCAAGAAAATACCACAAAGAAATTATTACCAAGGTTAATCTTGATGATGTTCTATGCCAAATTAGTAGGGATTGTTAATGACATACAAGTGTAAGAATAAATGGAGCTATTTATGGGATGGCAGGGTTTAACTAGTTGAGTGCGGCAAGAGTTTGGTTGATTTTAATTGATGTCAATGGGTTGTTCTACAAGGTAGAATGGTCTGTGAGCAGCAACCTGGCCTCGTGGTGAATCCTGATGCCCAGACTACAACAGCTCACTACTGTCAATGACCTTGAACAATTTTTAAATATCCATGATCAGAGGTATTTAAAAACTGTGCAAATAAGTTTAAGTAATTTTTTAAAAATAACAATTTTACAAAGAATATTAAGACTGTGCAAAAATCAAGAACAAACAACTTTCATATTTCTTCCAATTAAAATTGGCAATACCCATGAAGTGAATAAAGTACCACTGGTAAGCTGGAAATGCCCGCGTTAAGCTGATGTGAAATACATTCGATTCCTCTTTTAATCACGTTTGTGTTCAGAGTCCAGCAGAAGACCAGGCAAGCCTTCTTTCTTTAAAATCCCATCTCTTTGACAAAACCTTTGTAATCCCTTTCCTAACATCTCTGCATTTTGTTGGGATTCACTTTCTCTTTTCTAATTACATCTTTGTGAAGAACCTTGTGGTTTCAAAACTAATTTAAATTTAAGATGGCAGTGGAATGGCAGGCATCTAGCTTCAGTAAATAGCTGACAACTGCCTAACCTGCTTGTAATATTGTGGGTGCGTGAAAGCAAGGATACAAAAGCCAAACACAGCAGAGAAACTGCCTTCAGCAATCTGACAATAAACCCAACCCTTTGTTACTTCAGTAATCATTGCAGTGAGGATTCCACCAACATCAAGCCAAAGGCTTCGAGCACAAAATAAAATATGCTTAATTAGCATTGCTAACTATTCTCAATCATCTACCTAATCCACTTCTAACCAACATCAGCCATGAATCCATATGCACAACTCTCTCACTTTCAAAATACTCTGAAACCCAATACGACTTCTGTCATTTCTCCTAACCCTCCCACTGAGAGTTGGAAAAGAAGACAATTACTTTCTGCCTGTGTGAAACTCAGACTTCATTTCTTTCCTACATTAAAACCATTATTTAAATCTAATTAGCAACTCCTGTGGTATTGTTGCTAAATAATTAAGGATTTACAGAGCTAATTAATTACTCCTCAATAAGTGACTACAGCAATACATTGCTGTCACTTCATCTGAATGTTTTTTAAGGATCAAAGCAACCACTTACACTCAGGAATTATTGGAGCTTTATTTTTGGTAACTGTCTTTGATTTACAACGTGCAGCCTGCAACACTCATTTAAGTGCTTTGAATGAAACTTTATTGTATTTAGCAACTGTCACAAACTTGACGTTCAAAAGCTGTTTACAGCCAATGAAATACTTTCGAAACAAAGTCACTATTTTAATGTGGGTAATGTGCCAACCTAACTTGTACACAAGGAACCACAAAAGTGGTGAAATAAATGACCAGTTTGCTCGCAGGCATTCATTGAGTGGTAAATATTGAGGAGGACACCAGGGAGAACTACCATACCTCTCTTCACAAAGGAGAGTGGCATGGGATTTTTATTTTGAAAACACACCTGGTGGAAAGGCTTCACTTTAGTGCATCATCCAAAAAAATCACCTGCAACAAACAGCATTCACCTTGTACTGGCATGACTACACCTGCTGGGTGGGACTTAACACATGTTAGGATGTTTGCTGAAGTCTCAAGTGGAATTTAAACACAGAACTTTCTGACAAATGTCAGAAAGCCATGACTAAACTGCATATGCATTGAAATCTTGGAGTTACCTGCATGAACAGTCAAATTTGGCACAATGGAAGCAGGTGAACTGCAAAACTTTGTTGTAAGTGCAGCTACAATGCAAGTATCAGGGAAGGATGAAGGAAAAGACACTCATTTTTCTTTGGAGGAATAGATCATTACTATTCTAGCCTTCAAGTTTTAGCCACTTTTTCAACGTTGCATTACAATCAGTGCCTTACAAGGGGTGGTCAAGAATGTTTTGGGTAGTTGGTACACCAACTTGTACAAAAGGGCAGCCAGATAGAGCAGTTTTGTTTGGGGACAGCCATTCGTGTACACAACAGAATTAATTGAAGGTGGACAAATAGAGCCTCAGCTGGAATTCAACCATACATTGATCAGAAGATCAATTTCAGAGAAATCTGTTAGCTGTAATGAGTGAAAGCAGGATAACATTACACCTGATTTAGTTGGGGAGCAGAGGAGAGGGATGCATGGTAGAGGGAGGAGAAGATGGAAGTCCAGTCCTGAGGGCAAGCAGAAAGAAAACAAAGAAAAACCCAAAACAAACACAACAATGAAACTACTCTAATCTACAGCATCTACATTCTCAGGAAAACATCCAGACATGGTTAATGCTGTTTAGATAAGGAGGAAACAAATACCAGCACCTACATGTATTTGCTTCTGGTTACTAATTCAGAAGGACACTCACTGGGAGAAAAATGACACCAATCAGCTATTGGTGTTTTTATGAGAAGTGACAGAGAATAAATGTATTTTCTGTCAGCTTCACATTCACCATTGGGTCCACATATTCCTGATCACTTTGACCTGCCAGTCAGACCTCCACTGAGTTTAAGGGGCAAAGGTTGCATTTCTTAGGATGTGAGGTACTAAAGTTCAGGAATGTCAGATAAGCAGGACGATACCTCTGCATGATAAGAACAGGAACACAAGCTTACAGCACAAATAGCTGCAAACACAGAAGCTACTATAGGCTGTCAATCACTGGCCATGGTGGAAACACAACTATTCAGACCAGCTTTGGAAATGCTTTGCACCAAGCACTTGTTTTGGCAGAGGAGATGAAATGGACTCATGGAGATATGGTCTCAAAGCACTGTCAGCAGAACTCAATCATAGCTTGTTAGCTAATGGCCAAATGTGCAGCCAGGTACCCAATCCTCTGATTCTCATCTGTGGGGAAATTTTACAACCTCTTCACAAGAAAATGACTGCAATGTGGAGATTATGGAACTTCATATTTAATTATATTTTTCAACAGTGCAGAAGTTGTACCTCCATGATGCTCTTAAAATGAATCACTGCAACTTAAAGACAAAAATGCAGGTAAATGAAGCACCCATCAACGTACAGTGCTGCCAAGTTAAAAGACCATCAAATATCTAAGTGGCCAAGTAAATTTCCTAACTTGGGGTCATTATTCCAAATTTATAGTCTCTTGGGCATCCCTGGTTTTTGTTGCTGCCAGTTTGGGTGTATGACCACAATTTAGGTTTCACGTGCTGTGGAGAGAAGAGAAAGAACAGGGTGCGTAGGCTGCAGCAGGTTACAGATGGCAGCAGGTGGAGGGGGGAAGCAGCAGCAGCAGGAATTGAGGCCTTAGGATCCATCATCCACCATAACAGCCTGAGCTCACTCCCCGTGGAGCTGTCTGCTTTGATTGAAGCTGCAATATCACTTGATGAATCAGTGCTGGCAGGAAGTGTCCTGCTGCCCAGACAAGAGGGGTCCACTCACCATGGAAGTTGACCATGGTACAACACAAGTACAAACAGTCCCCTGGGTATGTAAGGGTTCTGTTCCCGAGAAGTGTTTGTCAGCTGATTTCTCTGCAAGTCAGAAATATCTGTTTTCTATGGTAAGCCAGCTCTACGTACACTTGCTATAATTCTTTCATTTCATCGATCACCCTATCACTACCCATAAATTAACTAATGGAATATACACTGTATTCAATCATTAATGAATACCATGAAACATCTTATCATTACTACTAAGCTTGAGAAGTGCTTTAAAAATGTATGGGAGAATGCATAAAATTGGATTTCTGTCAGTCAGGTCATTCTCCTGCTGGGCAATACTCCAATATTAGCACCAGTAAATTTGAGTTTACAAGCAAAACACACTGTGACAATAAATACAAGACTACTTTATGTAGTTATTGAAAGACTAAATGCATTAAATACACACCTTTACACCATAGAAAACAAACTTTGGCCTTAAGTGAACGTATTCAAAATAAAACACCTGAAGACCAACTTAAAAAATATGGGCTTTTTTTGCACCAATAAAATTCTTATATGGGCAATGTATGTTAATGTCAGCAATGCAATTTGCTTTCAGAATGCAGCAAGCAAAAATTGTCTGTGAAGCACCACCACTATTTGCTTGTTGGTGCATAATCAAATATGTAAGTGAGTTATCAGGGGTAACTGAGAAGAAAAAAAAGTATAAGTGCAGCTGTTAACTGATTACATTAATTATGCAGGTATGACCACAACTAAAAATGTAGTAAAGAATCTTATAGTTAACTGTTTGGCTAAGTTTTAAGTCCACAAAAATGCTCAATTTTTCCACAGAGTGATAACAAAAAACCCTCAACCTGAACCAAAAGGTTAAAAATGTTCCATTTTCTGGCACAGCTATTAATGCACCCACCAGTTTAGGAAACTACTACAAAATACTACTACATACCTTTATGTGTCGATTCATTGCAGTTGATTGAGCAGCTCGCACTAGACCCTCCAGCTCAGCGCCACTGAAATTCTTGGTTTCTTGAGCAAGCTCGACAATATTAACATCAGTACTCAGCAGGTTGTGTTCTCTCATTCTTGCTGTGTGAATATTCAAAATTTGCACTCGACCTTTCTCATCTGGTAAACCTAAAAAGGAAGGAAAAGAGGGCAAAAAGGAAAAAAAATAAATGAAGATACAGGAGAGACTGCAGATGTTGGAAATCTGGGACAACGCACAATGCTGGAGGAACTCAGCAGGTCAGACAGCATCTATGAAGGGAAATGGATAGTTGACCTTTCAGGTGAAGACCCTTCATCAACATTGGCTGACCGTGGAAGACAGTCTGGATGAGCACATGCTCGAAGCGCTGGAGAGCAGCAGAGATCACAGAGGGGGAGCAAGTTAGAGAGGGCCTCACAGAACTCCCAAAGAGGAGGAGGAAATCTTCTTCAAGGTAGGCATACCTCGAAGAGACTTTGCAGTAGAGCAGCAAAATGGAGACACAAGAGAATGCAGATGCTGGAAATCTGGAGCAACACACAAACTGCTGGAGAAACTCAGCAGATCAGGCAGCGTCTCTGGAAGGAAAGGACAATTAACGTTTCGGGTTGAGGCCCTTCATCAGGACTGGGACGCAAAAATAAATGGACACACATTTTCAATACCGAACCTTACTGCAGCTGAATAATCAAGTCTTAGCAATTCTCTGTATTGTAAAGCTTTGCCCCTTGATTTTTTGCCCCCAAAGTCTGGACTGTCTTTATTGCCTTGACATCTATATTATGCAATCTGCATTAGTGACGTGCCTGCATTAGGGTTATAACCCAGTGAGTGGACTTGTTAGTAACTAAAGGCTGTCCTGGATGAGCACTTTCTTCCTGATTATTAAACTTTCAGTATTTCCCTGGTATTGTACTTCTAAATCACATGGCCAAACTTACAAATGGAATTGTAACCACCGCAATGGCACTGGCTGAGTAACACTAATTACAGAGTAAATTGCACCAAGGAAAATCAACCGCTGTTTCAACAATGAAGTTTGGTGGCACTCAATAAGTTAGACAGGATCTCTGGACAAAAAAAAATTAATGTTTCAGGTTTATGACCTTTCACACCATTTTGCTGAAAATCATTGATGGTTTAAAACCAAAGCATGGAGGATAAAAGGAGTTGTTCCACTCTTGTGAAATTAAAACACCTTTAGAGCTTACCATTAACCAATGAGTTGATTTATTGAATTCACTTAACCAAAGAGATTAGATAAAATGGATTCAGCTCAGAAGACACAAAAATGCTGATTCTGGAAATCTGAAATAAAATCTGAATGCGGCACCTGTGGAAAGAGAAGCAGAGATGGCACTTTGGGTTGATGACTTCTCAATGAAAAGTCAACCCAATAAATTAACTCTATTTCTCTCTCCACAGACGTTGCCTGATCTGCATTGTGTTTTTATTATAGATTTCCAAATGGTGTCACTCCTCCCATCAACCCACACTTTCTTCAAGGAGGCCCGAGTAAAGCTGTGTCCCCAGTACAGACTGTCAATGGTGGTGAGCACAAATTGGAGAATCTGTGGCCTGAACTTGGCTCCAAGTTATAAACACAGCATTGTCAAGTGTGTCTCTGGGTCCTCAGAAGTATTTTTGTAGCGAATGAGAATCAGTATATGGAAGAGTTTAATAACCATTATAATCTACTAAGGAGGGGGTAAAGAGAGAGTTTTGGTTGATTGGCTCTTATTAAATTCCTAAGTTCCAGGAAGCTCTGGGTTGACTATGATTATCTCTTAATATATCTTTTGGCACTTCTTTCATGATAAAGTAAAAACTGTCAGACAAGGAACTTAAGGGCATTAAGTAAGATGAACAAGTGAACTTCAGAACATTAGTTATTTCAGTACTGAATTACCTTAGCAGCTTTTGAAATATGCTGACATTTCCTGCACCTGTGAAAACATTTGGTCTTCTTCCAAAGGTAAATTTGGAACATTTGATGCTGGCACAAGGGCAACCCCCCCATCACGTGGAAAAAAGCTGCTCTATGCCTGCAAAGCCTTCATTAGGGAAATAAGCTAAGCAGTAACACAGAATCAAAAAGGTTTATTTATCTGCACAGAGTCAGTGAGCTAAGTATACATCTTCAGTTAGCCAGATCTACTGTATCACTTTATATTTCCATGATAGATCAGATATTTGTTCTCATTAGGACTCCAGCAATTTTAGAGGAAAAGGCGAATAGAACTGAGGTTCAGACATTGACTGCATTGGGATCTCGACTAGTGGGGCTGAATAGCCTAGAATTATTTTTGAAAATCAAAAAAGCTGCAGAGACTAATAATCTGAACTACAAGTAGAAAATCCTGGAACTAGTCAGCATGTCAGGCAGTGTCTGTGGAAAGTGTCTGTGGAAAGTGTAACAGAGTTAATGTTTCAGGTCTAAGACCCTTCCTCAGAATGATTCCTATTGCCTCAGCAACAATGGTGCGTGGGCCTCAAGGAAACAGCAGGCTTTATCATGCTGGCTGATACCCAATAGTTTGGTTGTTCACCTTGAATTTCCTTCTGTGGCCAAATGCAGTGCATCCGACTGCCCACTCACCAAGTCCAGTGGCAGATCAATGCCTCACTGAACAGAAAGTCTGGCTGCACATTGCATCTGACTTCCAGCCTTATGTCAGGGATGGCTGGTGTAGGAACAGCCACCCCGATCACTTGAATAAGGTTGCTGCCCTGTGGAAAATATTTTAACGTTTTCAATAATTTGATACCATTTTAAAATTCCTTTAAGTACTAATTTATATCTATTAAAATAATTTTTATAATGTTTCTATCAAAAATACTTCCATAGTTGTGCACAGTGAATGAGTCAGTAAAAGCTGTCAAATAATTCCAAAGTGGAGCTTCTGGACATGAAGTCCTGGGCTTCACGAGACAGATGTTGGGTGTTGAGGACCAACTTATTCAAATCCCCCTCATCGGGGTAAAGTGCAGGCAAGGCAGGTAATGTAGGTATCATGTAAAGGGAATGAGCCAGATCCAAGATGGTCAAGTTCAATGTTTAACAAAATGGCAGAACAAACTGCAGGCAAGTCTTGAAATGTCATTGCAACATGCAAAATTCTGGGAACTCTTAAAAACTTAAGCCTAAAAGGAACTTTAAAATGGAGGTGACTTTAAAAGTAAAAACAAACATTAAAAATATTCTGGGAACTCTAACAATTTAAAATAAAAATAACTGACCTCCAATGGACCCAAAATTCTGCTCCAATACAATTTATCTAGGGAAACATTACAATTAGACCTCTGACCTTAAAAGGGTGCATGCAGCAGAAAAATGAAGCATGACTACTTTTGTTCTAATTTTCTTCTTAGGCTATTCTGTGGGATAGATCACTGCTCTGGTTTTGTGGGGTTTCAGGTGGCTAAGAAGTCTAATGTGGGAACTGCAGACACTCTCACAAATGGGGTGGGTATTTGCTGATGGGGCAGTCAGGTGGGTAGTTTATGAGGTTGGCCCCTCTTTCCACTGCTTACACAGGGCTTCTGTGTGCTCTTGGTGCCTGGCTCTGCAGATCTTAAAACCACCCTGAATGCTTCTTATCCACTTGGAGTAGCCTGGGCCAGAAGTTCCCAGGAGTCGGTGGGGATGTTGCATTTCAAGCAGGCTTTGAACAGGTCCTTGAATCACTTTCCCTAGCATATCCCCAATTAACTACAATGCATTCTTAGAGATTTGCTAGTACTACCCTAATTCTCTAAAAATAATGCGACACCTTATCACTTCATTTGTAATTCAATACATAGCACTTAAAGTGCAGTGAATACAGGAGAAACGAATTGACATACTGTTTCAACCAAAAAAGCCACAGAATGATTAATCAGCTCATCCTAGAGGGAAATATTGCCACAAATATTCTTCCAATAGTGCCATGCATTTATTTTTTTGCAAAATCAACTTCAACCTCCAGGTAACATTTCACTCAAAAAGCATAGTCTGCATTAATGCAGTGCCAATCTTACCACACTTTCTGCCAATATGCACTCAAGCCATGGTATACTTACAAAATCCACAGCCTGCGAGCTCAAGAGATGTTACTATTCGTTGAACTTGACATGTATTTGTCACACAAAAGTTTAGAGTCAAAAATGTGTCACCCATTTAGACTACAGCACATTTTTGAACTGTAATGTCATATTACTTAACTTTAATTATTTCAGTCTCCTGATGAAAAATCATTGACTGCAAGTGTTAATTTTTCTTCCTGGATACAGCCTGACCCAAATATTCCTAAAATTTTCTATTTTTATTTCAGATTTTCAGAAGTTGGATTATTACTTTCAGGTTTGGTTTGGTGCCACTCGCTTCTACAAGTAATGTCACAATCTTTGGTATGCATCCAAATTATTTCATATCCTACTCCGCCACATGTCCCTCAGACATTTCATCCTTCTTGATGATTTAACTTTGGTGAGACAGGGAGAAGAATAAAGGGGAGGAGGTGCACCTTGGAAAAATTGTTGTAGCTTTACCAACAACACCTGAAAATGTGACCTTTGGAGCTTAACCGTCTTTATCGAACAAAAACAGTGCAAAATTATACTTTGCCAGAAACTGATATTGGTTGGCCAGCCAATTCAGGTAGTGTAACACTGCGAAGATAAATGAAATGAAAGACCAGCTAGAAAAAACTCATTAAAAGCAAGTAATCTTTTGTTAACTGACGACCTATTTACGATATGTTTTATCAAATTATTAAAATAACAGCACTGTGCTAACCAAAATCAGTGATATGCTGAAAGGTCGCTCATTGAAACTTGGCATCCAGAAGAGCAAAGACGGCACAAGGGAAACTACAAACAACTCAGCCATTTCCAGTCAGGCCATAGCTTTAGAATAGAGATACAAGCCTTTGCTCCATTTCAGAAGCTGGACACCATAGCCATCTTACTGGTGCCTCACAATGCACCACCGAGTTCTCAAAAAAAAAATCAAAAGTTGGAGCTTTTGCCAGGCTTTACTGCTAGTGTCAAGCACATCAACGAATCATGCCCTGGGACAGGTACCTTGCAGGGAACACTGAGGTGAAACTGATCCAACGTGAAACAATGCTCCTGCATCCACACAACACCCTAATTACAAACAGAACATCTGTAATTACTTTTGCATGCAGATTAAGCACTACTTCAGGGACTGTGTGAAACCACTGTTGTCTCCCAATAGATTGTGACATAACTTGTACAAGAGGAGAGAAATTAGTCTTTACGGTCAAAACTTACCAATCTCCATTTTGACTTCCAACCGGCCAGGTCGTAGAAGAGCCTCATCAATCAAGTCTGGTCGGTTTGTCATACCTAAAGGGAGTGTTACAATGCTCAAATTAAACTGGCTTTTTGATACCAGAGGTAGGTACAGTTGGTGAAAATACCCAAAATACTGATTATTCAGCTAATAAAACTTATTGGTATTGGTTTATTATTGTCACTTGTACCGAGGCACAGTGAAAAACTTGTCTTGCAAACCGATCATACAGGTCAGTTTATTACACAGTGCAGTTACATTGAGTTAGTACAGAGTGCATTGAAGTAGTGCAGGTAAAAA
This sequence comes from Pristis pectinata, assembly GCF_009764475.1. Lineage (NCBI taxonomy): Eukaryota > Metazoa > Chordata > Chondrichthyes > Rhinopristiformes > Pristidae > Pristis > Pristis pectinata. The sequence continues at coordinate 27,462,682 of NC_067429.1, read as the reverse complement.
CCATAACAGTACAGAGTAAAGTGTCACATCTACAGAGAAAGTGCAGTGCAATAAGGTGCAAAGTCACAACAAGGTAGATCATGAGGTCGCAGTCCATTTCATTGTATAAGGGAACCGTTCAATAGTCTTATCACAGTGGGGTAGAATCTGTCCTTAAGTCTGGCGGTAAGTGCCCTCAGGCTCCTGTAATTTCTACCCAATGGAAGAGGTAACTTTGTCAAGTAGCCAGCTGCTTTAAAAGATGGCTAGGAAAATTATTTTCTGTAATATTAGGCATTTTGTTATAAATGCAAAAGCAGTTGCAGTTTCATGCATTGTATTAATGTGCCCCATTATGGGGCAAAGAAATCAGAATGGATCTCTGGTCTCTCTTAGCCCAGGAATCACTAATAACAAAAAACACTGTTGTCTCAAGGTTCAATAATCTGTAGCCATTTAAATGAATTTAAAATAGTTTGTGAAAATAAATGCAATTTCTTTATTTAGGAAATAATTTGAAGATGGACCCTGAAATTGAAACTTCTGACCAATTATTTTAACAGAGGACCTGAGGCAATATTAGTTAAAATTAAAAGATTTCAAGTAGTTGGAAATTCCATGAAAATTAAAAGAGGAAATCTAATTTAATACTCCTGCCAACCTTTCCCTGTCACCAGTGCAGGATGAAAATGCATGCCTTATGGGGTACAGTTTGGAAAGCAGAGCACTACAAATAGGGCATGTATTGGGGAATTAGAAAGGTTGAGTGGAGAAAGATTGTGTGAGTTAACAAACTGGTAGGCTAGCGTTACTGTCATTTCACAAGATCACAAGACAAGGGAGCAGAAGTAGGCCATTCGGCCCATCAAGTCTGCTCCAAAGAAAAGGGAAAAAAGAAAGAGAAATGAGAAATTGGGGGGGGGGGGGGGCAAGAGCAAAAAAAACCTTTTCTAACCCCAATTTCCAGCCTTATCCCCATATCCCTTGATACCCTGACTAATTAGATATCTATTTCTTCCTTAAACGCCTCCAATGATCTGGCCTCCACTCTCCACTGCTGTACGTGGCAAGGAATTCCACAAATTCACCACCATCTGGCTAAAGAAATTTCTCCTCATCTGTTTTCAACCTGTACCCTCTAATTCTAAGATTGTGCCCTCTGGTCCTGGACTCACCCACCAAGGGAAACAGCTTGACCATGTCTACTCTGTCCAGTCCTTTCAACATTTTAAATGTTTCTATGAGGTCCCCTCTCATTCTTCTGTACTCCAATGAGTTCAGTCCAAGAGCCGACAAACGCTCATCATATGTAAGCTCTTTCATTCCGGGAATCATCCTCGTAAATCTCCTCTGAACCCTCTCCAACATCAGCACATCCTTCCTAAGATATGGAGCCCAAAACTGTGCACAGTATTCCAAATGAGGCCTCACTAGTGCCTCATAGAGCCTGAACACTTCCTTACTTTTATACACTATGCCTCACGAAATGAGGGCCAACATAGCATTCGCTTTCTTTACCACCGATCTGACCTGGTGGTTAACCTTTAAGGTATCCTGCACGAGTACCCCCAAGTCCCTTTGTACTTCTGTACTTTGGAAACAGAAATAAATGGGCAGATTATTGTCTAGAAGCAGAGAAAATTCAAAGTGTACAATGGCACATTTCTCAACATTGAATCTCATCTGCCATTTCCTTGCCCATCCTCCTAAACTATCTAGGTCTCTCTGCAACCTTCCTGTCTCCTCAATACTCTCTATTCCTCCACCTATCTTGGTGTCATCCGCAAATTTAGCCACAAAACCATTTACTCCATCATCCAAATCATTAATGTACAAGGTAAAAAGAAGTGGCCCCAACACCGACCCCTGCGGAACACCACTAGTAACCGGTAGCCAACCAGAATAAGATCCTTTTATTCCCACCCTTTGCTTCCTGCCAACCAGCCAATGCTCCACCCATTCTGTTATCCTACCTGTAATTCCATGACCTCTCATCTTATTAATCAGTCTCTTATGCGGCACTTTGTCAAAGGCCTTTTGAAAGTCTAAATACACAGCATCTACCGCCTCTCCCTTATCCACCCTACCTGTGATTTCTTCAAGAAACTCCAATAGGTTGGTCAGGCAGGATCTTCCCTTCACGAAACCATGTTGGCTTGGACCTATCTTGCCTTGCACCTCTAGGTATTCCATAACCTCATCCTTGAGGATCAATTCCAATAACTTTCCCACCACCGACGTCAGACTAATAGGTCTGTAATTTCCTTTATGCTGCCTCCCATCTTTCTTATACAGCGGAACTACATTTGCGACCCTCCAGTCCTCCGGAACCATGCCGGCGTCTATCGATTCCTGGAAAATTATCACCAATGCCTCCGCGATCTCTAAAGCCACCTCCTTCAAAACCCAGGGATGCACCTCATCCATTCCGGGAGACTTATCAGTCTTTAGCCCATTTAGTTTTCCTAGCACCTTCTCTCTAGTAATCTTAACTGAACTCAGTTCCATTCCGTGAGACCCCTGACTAACTGGTATATTGCTGATGTCCTCCACAGTGAAGACCGATGTAAAATACTCATTTAGTTCTCCTGCCATCTCTTTATCACCCATTATAATCTCTCCCGCATAGTTATCAATCGGTCCTATATCAACCAGCGTCTCTCTTACTCCTTATATATTTAATAAAAACTCATCTAGTATAAAGAATTACAGTGGGTATTATGCATAAACAAAATAAAAACTAGATAATTGTTAAAATGAAAGCTGGAATAAACATTAAAAAAAAGCAATAAAAAAAATTAAAGGGAGTGCAAATATAACATCAGCAAAGGAAGCATGGATGGCAGCTCACATCCTTCAATTTCCACACTGACAAAACTTGTAAAACTTACAGGGAATGGAGGTGGAGGGGGAAAGAGTTACATATCATACCAGTGGGATTCTTGCTACAATATAAAGCAAGCACTTCAACACTGCATCGACATAACATCAGACCCCAGTGCAGAGGGAGCAGGTAGCAAAAAAAATTCCTCTGTGCATTACTATTCTGTTGCTGATGATGGACCCAGGCCCAAGTGCTGTCACGCAAAATATCCAAAATACCAAAAGGCAGGCAAGCCAGCTCGCAGTTCTTACCTATAACAAGGATGTTATTTAGCTGTTCCACTCCATCTATCTTGGAAAGCAGTTGATTGACAACTGTGTCGTGTACACCCGTGCTGCCTGCCATGGTCCCTCTCTGCTTGCAAATGGCATCTATTTCATCAAATATGATGATGTGCAGGCCGCTGTTTGCTGCAAGCTGTGAAAGAACACACCACAAAAAACTTTTGAATTAAAATGTTAAGGTGGTGGCTGCCATAAAGGTGAAGTCCACAGTGGAGATATTGTTCTGGAAATCTATCTTCACCTCGGCGATCTGCCTTGACATTGGCTCAGATGGGAGCTGACCTTTTCAAAAAATAGCTCTCATCCAGAACAGATGCAAGAACTTTAAGCTCACTGTCCAAAATAACAACCAACATTTAACTAAAATCAGGATTAATTAAAAGAGAACAACTCACAGAATCCATTCTGGCTGAAGCCGGCATGATTGACAAAATAAACCAAGAAAGTCTGCACTTTTACATTGAAATAAGTAATTAAATTAATGCACATTAAGAATAAATATCAGTGAAAATAAATTCAAGACCAGTTTTCAAAAGGAAATCTGATAAAGTTTGCAGGGCTGTAGGGAAAACGATGGAGAGAACCTTCAAAAGCCTGCACAGTCATGATGGACAGACTGTCATATTTGAGACTGTTTGAGGACAGTTCTGTATTAGTTACTTCCACCAGCAGCATTTGAAGATGCCAATGCCACATTATTCAATTCAACCTGCAGCTTTAGAACTATGCCTTTGTTCGTTTGTATTGCAGATGCTTTCTAGAGTATGGGCTTCTTCATACTGTGAAAAACAGCTGCCTAAATGTTCATAACCAAGTCTCCTCAGCATAGATTTTGTAACATTTCTCAAAAAGACCAACCACCTACCAAAAAAATGCCAAGAACATGGCTGTGGCCACCATCAATCACTTGCTACCACCATTGAAGATGTTTAGAAACAATTAATCCATGATACCAATAGCAAATTATTTCCTCAAAAGAATCAGAATTAAAATCTGAGAGAGAGATGTCCAAGAGACAAATCTTTTTGCCACAAAATACCCTGGTTTAGAATTTACATCTGTATTGCTTGACAATGTTTAACATCTTAGTGCTGACAAATATGCCCACCCACCTCCAGCTGCAAGCATTCCTGAAATGTTCTTCTTTTCCATTGTCTGCAACTATGATAAGCATCACTGCCAAAAATAAATCATCATTCATCAAGATTCAGGACACTCACCCTCCTCTGCTCTTCCTCAGCATCTGCAAAGAGCTTACGAATGTTTGCTTCAGATTCACCCACATATTTATTGAGAATTTCAGGACCATTCACAACTTTGGGCTCGCGGGCATTCAGCATCTTCCCAATCTGTCGAGCCATCAGCGTCTTCCCACATCCTGGTGGACCATACAGCAGAATACCTTTCACGTGCTTGCAACCTAGAAGAATGAAGACATACTGGGAAATAAATGACCAATTAAAACTAAAGATGTACATAATTATTTTAATTCAGAATTTTCTGAAAAATTTACCTAAATTTTATGTTGATATTGCAACTTTTAGCATTTTCCATTCAATTAGGAGTTCCAAAACACAATCTTGAATTAGTTTATTATTGTCACTTGTACCGAGGTACAGTGAAAAACTTTTCTTGCATATTGTTCATAGAGATCAATTCATTACATAGTGCACTGAGGTAGTACAAAGTAAAACAATACAGAATGCAGAATATTGTGTCACAGCCACAGAGAAAGTGCCGTGCAGGTAGACAATAAAGGTGCAAGGTCACAACAAGGTAGATCGTGAGGTCAAGAATCCATCTCATCGTATTTCTTGAACATCAATTTCTTAAACAATATGCACAAAGGTCATGAGAGAAAGACTACTTGAAGATCAAGTGGTAAGAGATGTCAGCTTAGCCAGTAATGATTACATCAGATTTTACTCCTGTTAGTATAGTGGCTAGAATCCTCATCTCCTGTGTGGGAGATGGGTGTTTGATTCCCTGATAGGCGTGAAGGGAGGCAAATCAGGGATTTAGCGGGATGTAATGCTTTAGGACAGCACAGTAACTTATGCTGCTGCTGCCTCAGTCCTGACCCCCAGTGCTTTGTGTGTGGAGTTTGCATGTTCTCCATGACGGTATGGGCTTCTTCCCAAATCCCATAAATGTACAGATTGAGAGGCTAATTTGCCACTCAACATTGCTGTTAGTGTATATGAGCTGCGGAATCTGGGGGGAGTAGAAGGGAATGTGGAGAGAATAGATCATAGGAAAACTTAGTGGAGGAATCTCATTTCTCTGCGAGCCAGCATAGACATAAGCCGAATGGACGCCTCCTATATCAGAAGGAAATATGAACAACATAATAAATTAGTACGATAAAGATAAAAGATATAAGAGAACAGTTTGGACAAGTTCTTAGATACAAAAGGCATAGAGGAATACGGGCCGAATGCAGGCAAATGGGATGAGCATGGATAGAGATCAGGGTCTGCACGGATGAGATGGACCAAAAGGGCCTGTTTTTGTACAATTCTGTGATAATGAAGATGTAGCTCAATAGCACTAAACATTTCAAATGTATCGCACTAAAAACTCAAAAACAAGCAGATAAGTATTGATTCAGTGGACGAAAAATAAATAATGGCACAATCAGAGAAGAGGGAAAAGTAGCAAGAATGGAAGGAAGTTCATAAGGGCAGAGGGGGGAGGCAAGGGCATAGTGAAGGGAAAACGGAATATAAGGGGTACAACCAAGGTGGAGATTGAAGCAAAATAGCAGCGATGACAGTGAAAGATAGTTCAAATTGCAGGAAATGCAGAGTTAGTTTAATGCTGGTGGCAGGAAAAATGATGAATCTTTTTAACCGCTGTAATATAAAAAGAACTAGAAATGCAACAGATTTAAAATGGAAGGCACTGCTAAATCAACCTTGGTAAATTTTTTAAGATGTAACAGAAAGGATGGATAGAATAATTTCAATATTCCAGTTGTCTACTACAAAGTTATCCAATAGTAGATTTGAAGACAAGGGATGAACAGAAGGAGTCAGGAGATCAATAATAGAACAAACACCAAGTTGGTTATAGGGGCTAGAGTTAAGGTAATTACTAGACAAGCAGATGTTGGAGATGAATCCACAAGGATCACAAGTACTGCAGCACTGCAAATCCCCATTGACAAGATACTCTAGTGTTCAAGTACAGTTTCAGGTTTGGAGGAACAGTTAATACAAAAAATAACTATGACAAGGTACAGATTGATATCAGTAAACCTGCAAAGTGGATACTAGTACATGTAGGAACATAAGCTGTATTATCCTTGGGAACTCAATGTCTAAATGGGTCAAAGTAACAGAAGAGATTTAGATCAGGGGAGGTGGGGGAGATGCAAGGAATGATTTTTAATCACTTGGCTCAAGAAATACTTTGCCACCATCTTGCCTCAAGTATCACCTTCATCCTCTGTCCTTCACCCATCCAATGCTGTAGCATCCAGAAGATAGACCAGAAATTTAGTACAGACACTGGCACACTATTCAAAGAGTTAAAGAATGAAATAATAGCCATTGCTTAAGACGTACTTCAGTGTCTCAAAAACTTCAGTAAAGGATGTCAAAATACATCCCAAGCCCTACCTAAGTTTAAAAGGACAAATCTGATGAGTATAAACCAGCAGTCACTCAGACTGCAGAACTGTTAAAGGCAGCAGGAAAATGTCTTCAAGTAGCTGGGGGCAAGAATATAATTTATTAAATTACTGGCTCCAGATTCAGCCTGCGGCATCTGGAGCTGCTAACCTCTGCTCCACACAATAAAAATGCAATACTCCAGACATACCTGCTCAGGTCTTCCTTCTGAAGAAGGGAAGACAAGTGACATGCAGAATGAACACCAACACTGTTAAAATCACAACCCAGCTCGAAAGGAGAATGCATGACTTGATGAAGTGAGCTTCAGACTGACTGAATGGAGAGCAGTATGCAGTTGGACTCTATGGGGCTATGTATCAAGTACTTCTCAATTTGTGGTATATATTAATCATCTGGACAAACAGAGGGGCCATGAACAAAAACACATTCCACCCCTCAAGCCTGCCCTGCCATTCAATACGATTAAGGCTCTTCTGCCCCAGGCTTGATCTCCCCTTCTATGTCAGTTCCGCAGAGCCCTCAATTGCCCGATCTTTCAAAAATTTATCTGCCTCTTTAAATACCTCCAGTAATTTATCTTGCACAAGATAGAAAATTCCATAGATTCATCACCCTCTGCGAGAAGAACTTCCTGTGCACCTCTGTTTTAAATGACCAGGCTCTCTTGTAATTATGTTCCCTCAATCGAGACTTTCCCACTAGCAGAAACACCTCAACAACTACCACATGCCCACCCCCACACCCCCCCCCCCCCCAGGATCTTCAACTACCACCCTGATTCTTCTAACTCCAAAATCTGCTGATGATACAAAAGTTGGGAGCATCATTGATAGTGTTGAACAAAGTTCCAAGTGGCTTGAAGGTATTGATAGACTGGTTACATGGGTACAAGAGTGGCAAATGGAATTCAATCCAGGAAAAGAAGTAACAGTTCTACCTCAAAGCAAGAGAATACAAAATATATGGTAGGATACCAACAGTAGGATCTTAAATCAAAGTGCATCACTTCACATTTCTCAGGATTAAATTTCATCTGCCAGTATCTTCTGAAGAACATGCCATAGATCCCTGAAGGAAGCAGTACATGTAGCTAAAGAGGTTAAGCACGGTTACAAGAGAGTTGTCTTTATTGACCAAGAAAATGTAAGAGCAGAGATCATAGAGTCATACAGCATGAAAACAGGCTTGCGGCCCAACTGGTTCATGCCAACCAACATGTTCATCTAAGCTAATCCCATTTGCCTGTGTTTGGCCCATATCACTCTAAACCTTTCCTATGCACGTACCTGTCCAAGCACCTTTTAAATGTTGTTAATATACCTGCCTCAACCACTTCCTCTGGTAGCTCATTCCATATACTGAACACACTCTGGATGAGAAAGTTGTCCCTCAGATTCCTATTAAATCTCTCCTTTCCCATGCTAGAATTGGAAGATTGAAGCAAATCCAGAAAAAAAAATTGTCCAAATAAGTGTTGGGGAGGGGGTAGAGTCAAACTCACCATCTCAAAGAGGGGTGGAGGCAGAACCTCTCATTTAAAAATGTCCCTGGATTAGTGCTACAAGAGCTGTAATCCACAAGATTCCTGATCAAGAGCTGAGAGATAGGAGTAACCTAAATCCCTCCATTTCTGAAGACAAACATGAATCAAATGGTGTCCTCCACTCCCCTACTCTCACAAAGGCTTTCCTCTGTGGTCTGTGTTCAAGACAAGAACATGCATTATCTTAAATCACCTCTAGGTGGGCTGCTGGAGTCTTGCCAGCCTCATCCTCATACGACATCTATTCACTAAGACGCATTCAATAGCTCTCTCAAAATCAAGAGGAAAAGCACTGGTTTCTGTATAAAGCTGTACGTGGCACCCTTCTGTAACTCAACCAAAATCAATTCACTCAGCACATACAGGCAAATCCAACCCAAAAGCCCTCTGGTCAGTCACAGCAGAGTTCGAACATTAACCCTTGGTGGCTGACAAAAACCCAGACACAGATAATTGCCTTTCTGTGTTTGCTAACCGAATGATAAAATAAGAGCAGCATGCATGTGCTTTGTACTATTGCAGTGTTTAGTTGCATGATGGTGTGTGTTTTGGTAAGTAAATATACAAATTGTATTAGCATACATGGTTAAAGTGGTGTCACTACAGCCACATATTTTGGTTTTTCAACAGCTCCTACTTGGTTCACTGATATATATCATAAGACTCCACTTTTTCTTCATTAATAACAGACAGCAGAGATCAACTATTCCTTCAATTATAAGCATAACTAAAGTGGTCAAAAAGTAAAGTGGAACTGAAAGTTTTAAAGCAACCTGCTCAGAGAGATCATAGCTACCCCAACTTCCCTGGGCAGTGTATGCTGGCACTTTCACTCCAGCCAATAAGTAGGATTGCAGCCCCTCAGGTCATTGTTGTTCACAAGGTTCAGCAAATCTTGATAATCGATAAAACATGGGGTGACTAACAGCCATGACAAGAGTCACTGGTGCAGTTCTGTTAGTTAATTTTACACCAAGGTGAAAAAACAAATTCATACCAGTCCTGCCAAATTAGTGTCAGGCACAAGGCATTAATAAGTACTAAGTGGCAATTGAATCCCTTTTGTATATGGGGAGGGGTGTGAAGCAAGATTGGGTGATGAGTGAAGTTCAAAGATGTAATGCTGAACTGCTCCCAGCTAAGACATGCTGACATACTGAAGCTAACAAAAGCATTGAGAAGCAGTCAACCCTTATAGGGTCTCACAGCCCATTACAGCACAATCCTTTATTTACCAAGTCTTTAACAAGAGTTGTCAGAAATATTAGTGAAGGAAGCAGCAAAGAACTGTATTTTCTCATTCTAGAGGATAAGGCTGAAAGTAATTAGTAAGACATTTAATCACATTACAAATCACATTATAATATATTTATTTCAAGCACAGCTGAATCTTCATTATATAGGAGTGAACTTCACAGGAAATTCAGGATGTTAAAAGCTACCTAACCATGGGCTGAATTTTCACCCCATTCCTAGGCACATTCAGTGACCTCTCATTAACTGGTTATCATTTTTAAACTTGATTCTAAATTAGTTATGTTTTCTTGAAGAACTAAAATGAATGACTAGTTCATCTATAAATCATGTAAAGAAAACCATTCTCAAGCCAACATTCAGCCTTCTAGAAATCATACTGTAAAAGTAAATATATTACCATTTTACCATTAGCCAGTCTAGGTTACAGAAGACTCCTTAAAAGGCTCATGATGCAAACATGTTTCCTAAAGCACAGCTCCCAGTTTGACAATGCCCAAATTTTATAATGCTCACTCTTGTTCTTTACACCCTGTCCACTTTTTCATCTCTCCGAGAGCAGTGACCTCCTCCAATTCTTACTTTTTGCACATGCCAGGTTTCATTTGCTCCACCAATGGCTGCCATAGCTCTAGTTGCCTGGCACCCAAGTCCTGGAATTTCCTCCCTAAAAGCAGATGTAGTCCTGCCACATATTGAGGTTAACTACAAAAAGCACAGCAGTTATAATGGACAAAGCCTATACTCCAAAGGAAGGCAAGAAGCTTGTGCTGAGGTCAATGCACTGAACCCAACTGCCAGCAACAAGAATGCAAGCACTTCTAGCAAGCGGAGAAGTGACTAAACCAAGCTTAGTCTGAAGTCAGGTACATAATAAAAAGACATTGCGAGGCTGATTATGCCCCACATCAGCAGCCTAGCGAAAATGCTAGAAAGGGCATTGTTGAGAAGAATAATTGTCTTATGAGGATAGGTTGAGCGAGCTAGGGCTTTTTTCTTTGGAGAGGAGGAGGATGAGAGGTGACTTGATAGAGGTGTACAAGATGATCGAGTGGACAGTTAGAGACTTTTCCCCAGGGCGACAATGCCTAACATGAGGGGACATCATTTTAAGGTAATTGGAGGAAGGTATAAAGGGGATGTCAGGGGTAAGTTTTTTTTAAACACAGTGGTGGGTGCGTGGAATGCACTGCCAGCAGAGGTTGTGGGGGCAGATACATTAGGGACATTTAAGAGACTCTTAGACACATGAATCATAGAAAAATAGAGGGCTATGTGGGAGGGAAGGGTTGGATAGATCTTAGAGCAGGATAAAACGTTGGCACAACATTGTGGGCCTAAGGGCCTGTACTGTGCTGTTGTGTTCTAACAGTCAGTTTCAGGGTAAAATAGTTTCTCCAAAACTATACAACAAAAGTCACAGTGATAGAGTCATACAGGTCAGAAACAGGCCCTTCAGCCCATCATGTCCATGTCAACTAATCACCATGTCCATACTGACCACTGTAGGTCAGAGCACATGGGTGATGATGCAGGTTCTTGTACACTACTTTCCATGATGGAAGAGAATGGGCAAGGCAAAGGTGAATCTGTAATTTTTGAATTAACAGCCTGCAACAATATCTTTTTTTAAAGAAATCTCCCACAGTTAGGAAGGAATCTACACAGAATCTCTCATTGTAATGCTTGGAATTCAAGCTACAGTAACCTCCTTGGGTGCAAGATACATGGCTGACTGGAAAATCCCATGCTACTAATTCACCAACATACTAAGATTAGTGAAAAACCAATATGCCACTTACTGCTTTGAATTCTGCGGTTGACTGACACTGATAGCTTGGCAGGGTATTGAAAAAGTATGATCTTAAAAAAAAGTTCTGTTTTGGTAATACCAATTTCACAGCAAATTCTTCCCATCAACATTGCAAAATTCCTCTAGATCAGGATCCCCCGCAGTAACTCAACAGCCAGCACCGCTGTAGGGCAAGGGTCAGATATTTTTAAACAGAAAATGTTTTTTTCTGCTTTTGTTTCAGATTTTCCGCATCTGTAGGTTTTTTCCCTCATTTTTAGAGATTTTAACTTGCAGAAAGCCCGAGACTGTTCACAGAGATAAAGTGAGAAAAAGGGAACGATTTCAATTCTCGTAACACATTCGGAATGACAGTATGTGATCTGGCCATTCATCTAGTTCTGTGCAAATATGGATATGAAATAGTGAAGGGTGTTAGAAGAAGGGAGAATGAAAGTTGCACCATGAATGACAATTGTGCAGTTTTCATATACAGCAGCTCCTTGCTTGAATTATCAGTTTTCTTCTACCAACTCACAATCTACTCTCTCTACTTTTTCCCTCCATTCCTTCAGTCATTTTATCTAACAAGTTGTCCCAGGTCCAGAGTAAGAGTTACAAAACCAAACTATGAGAGCATGATGCTACTAATGACAACATAGCTTGGCCCCAGCCTGCTTTGGTAAACAGGATGAGCAAGCTGGTAGTGCAGGCGAGTCAAGGATTCCAAATCTGAGCCACTACTATAAGTTTTTAGTCCTCAGGATATCTCTTAAAATCTTAAGGACAGATTAGAAAGCTCGCGGTGCGGGCAATTTAGAAAGCAAACCACCATATCCAGCGGGCAGCAGAGTGGTCGGGCTTTGGCGTAAAGGGGAGAGGAAAGGTAGGTGACTTGAGGAAAGGAAAGGATATGAGTGCAGTTTCCTGTACTCAGTGTCAGATGTGGGAGTTCCTGGAGTCTCCCTGCCTCCAGGAAGGCTACATCTGCACCAGGTGTGTCAAGCTGCAGCTCCTGAGGGACCGTGTTAGGGAACTGGAGATGCAGCTCGATGACCTGCGTCTGGTCAGGGAGAATGAGGAGGTAAGAGAAAGGAGTTATAGGCAGGTGGTCACACCGGGGCCACGGGAGTCAGGCAAGTGGGTCACAGTCAGGAGGGGGGAGGGGAAGGGGAAGAGTCAGGTACTAGAGAGTACCCCTGTGGCTGTACCCCTTGACAATAAGTACTCCTGCTTGAGTGCTGTTGGGGAGACAGCCAAACTGGGGGAAGCAACAGTGGCAGTGTCTCTGGCACAGAGTCCGGCCCTGTGGCTCAGGAGGGTAGGGAAGGAGAGAGGAGGGCACTAGTGATGGGGGATTCTATAGTTAGGTGGGCAGACAAGCGATTCTGTGGACACAGGAAAGAAACTCGGAAGGTAGTTTGCCTCCCAGGTGCCAGGGTCCGGGATGTTTCAGATCGCGTCCAAGGTATCCTGAAGGGGGAGGGAGAACAGCCAGAGGTCATGGTACATATTGGTACCAACGCCATAGGAATGAGGTCCTGAAAAAAGACTACAGCAAATTAGGAAGGAAGTTGAGAAGCAGGACCTCAAAAGGTAGTAATTTCCGGGTTACTGCCTGTGCTAAGTGACAGTGGGTATAGGAACAGAATGAGGAGGAGGTTAAATGCGCGGCTGAGGGATTGAAGTAAGGAGCAGGGATTCAGATTTCTGGATTATTGGGGCCTCTTTTGGGGCAGGTATGACCTGTTCAAACAGGATGTGTTGCACTTGACTCCCAGGGGGACCAATGTCCTGACAGGGAGGTTTGCTAAGGCTACTGGGGAGGGTTTAAAACTAGATTTGTTGGGGGGTGGGATCTGAACTGGAGAAGAGGTGTTTGGCTCTCAAATAGAGAAAGCTAGTAGTAGGTATGATAGGCAGGTGATAGAGAAGGGACGTGCTCAGGCAGGTTTGGGATGTGTCTATTTTAAACACATGGACTATTGTGAACAAGGCAGGTGAGCTTAGAGCTTGGATTGATACTTGGAGCTATGACGTGGTGGCCATTACGGAGACTTGGATGGCTCAGGGACTGGAATAGTTGCTTCAAGTGCTGGGTTTTAGATGTTTCAGAAAGGACAGGGAGGGAGGTAAAAGAGGTGGGGGAGTCGCACTGTTGATCAGAGATAGTGTCACGGCTGCGGAAAAGGTGGACGTTGTGGAGGGACTGTCTACGGAGTCTCTGTGGGTGGAGGTTAGGAACAGGAAGGGGGTCAATAACTTTACTGGGTGTTTTTTTTAATAGGCCGCCAAATAGTAACGGGGATATTGAGGAGCAGATAGGGAAGCAGATCCTAGAAAGGTGTGAGAATAACAGTTGTTGTGATGGGGGATTTTAATTTCCCAAACATCGATTGGCATCTCCAGACAGTGAGGGGTTTAGATGGGGAGGAGTTTGTTAAGTGTGTTCAGGAAGGATTCTTGACACAATATGTAGATAGGCCTACAAGAGGACAGGCTGTGCTTGATTTGGTATTGGGAAATGAACCTGGTCAGGTGTCAGATTTCTCAGTGGGTGAACATTTTGGTGATAGTGATCATAATTCTATCTCCTTTACGTTAGCACTGGAGAGAGATAGGAACAGACGGACTAGAAAGGCGTTTACTTGGAGTAAAGGGAATTATGAGGCTCTCAGGCAGGAAATTGGAAGATTAGATTGGGAACAGATGTTCTCAGGGAAAAGTACGTAAGAAATGTGGCAAATATTCAGGGGATATTTGTGTGAAGTTCTGCATAGGCATGTTCCAATGAGACAGGGGAGTCACGAGAGGATACAGGAACCGTGGTATACAAAGGCTATAATAGTCAAAAGGAAAAGAAAAGCTTACAAAAAGGTACAGAGAGCTAGGTAATATTAGAGATCTGGAAGAGTATAAGGCTAATAGGAAGGAGCTTAAGAAGGAGATTAGGAGAGCCAGAAGGGGACATGAGAAGGCCTTGGCGGGCAGGATTAAGGAAAACCCCAAGGCATTCTACAAGTATGTGAAGAGCAAGAGGATAAGATGCGAAAGAATAGGGCCTATCAAGTGCAGTAGTGGGAAAGTGTGTATGGATCCGGAAGAAATGGCGGAGGTACTTAATGAATACTTTACGTCAGTATTCACTACGGAAAAAGATCTGGGGGATTGTAGTGCGGATTTGCAGCGGGCTGAAAAACTTGAGCATGTAGATATTAGGAAAGAGGAGGTGCCGAAACTTTTGGAAAGCATCAAGTTGGCTAAGTCGCCAGGACTGGATGAGATGTACCCCAGGCTGCTGTGGGAGGCGAGGGAAGAGATTGCGGAGCCTCTGATGATGACCTTTGCATCGTCGATGGAGACTGGAGAGGTTCCGGAAGATTGGAGGGTTGCGGATGTTGTTCCCTTATTCAAGAAAGGGAGTCGGTATAGCCCAGGGAATTATAGATTGGCGAGTCTTACCTCAGTGGTTGGTAAGCTAATGGAAAAGATCCTGAGAGGCAGGATTTATTAACATTTGGAGAGGTATAATATGATTAGGAATAGTCAGCATGGCTTTGTCAAGGGCAGGTCCTGCCTTACAAGCCTGATTGAATTTTTTGAGGATGTGACTAAACACATCGATGAAGGGAGAGCAGTAGATGTAGAGTATATGGATTTCAGCAAAGCGTTTGACAAGGTATCCCATGCAAGGCTTATTGAGAAAGTAAGGAGACATGGGATCCAAGGGGACATTGCAGTGTGGATTCAGAACTGGCTGGCCCACAGAAGGCAAAGAGTGGTTGTTGAAGGGTCATATTCTGCGTGGAGGTCGGTGACCAGTGGTGTACCTCAGGGATCTGTACTGGGACCCTTGCTCTTTGTGATTTTTATAAACGACCTGGATGAGGAAGTGGAGGGGTGGGTTAGTAAGTTTGCGGATGACACAAAGGTTTGGGGGTGTTGTGGATAGTTTGGAGGGCTGTCAGAGGTTACAGAGGGACATAGATAGGATGCAAAGTTGGGCTGAGAAGTGGCAGATGCAATTCAACCCAGATAAGTGTGAAGTGGTTCATTTTGGTAGGTCAAATATGATGACAGAATATAGTCTTAATGGTAGGACTCTTGGCAGTGTGGACGATCAGAGGGATGTTGGGGTCTGAGTTCAAAGCGGCTGCGCAGGTTGACTCTGTGGTTAAGAAGGCATATGGTGTATTGTCTTTCATCAATCGGGGAATTGAATTTAGGAGCCGAGAGGTATTGTTGCAGTTATATAGGTCCCTGGTCAGACCCCACTTGGAGTACTGTGCTCAGTTCTGGTCGCCTCACTACAGGAAGGATGTGGAAGCCGTAGAAAGGGTGCAGAGGAGATTTTCTAGGATGCTGCCTGGAATGCGGAGCATGCCTTATGAAAGTAGGTTGAGGGAACTCGGCCTTTTCTCCTTGGAGCGATGGAGGATGAGGGGGGGACCTGACAGAGGTATACAAGATGAGAGGTATTGATTGGGTAGATAGTCAGAGGCTTTTCCCCAGGCTGAAATGGTGGCCACAAGAGGACATAGGTTTAAGGTGCTGGAGAGTAGAGGAGGTGTCAGGGGTAAGTTTTTTTTTACTCAGAGTGGTGAGTGCGTGGAATGGGCTGCCGGCAACAGTGGTGGAGGTGGATACGATAGGGTCTTTTAAGAGACCGTTGGATAGGTACATGGAGCTGAGAAAAATAGAGGGCTATGGGTAAACCTAGTAATTTCTAGGGTAGGGACATGTTCGGCACAGCTTTGTGGGCTGAAGGGCCTGAGTTGTGCTGTAGTTTTTCCATGTTCTATTATTCTAATGTATTTCAATTACCCTCATCTCCAACCTGATCACAGATGATTGGTTTCGCTAGATTTGTACAATTCAACTGAAAAATATTTCATGATACTAATCTTATAACCTTATTCATCTTGAGGTTAGGGATGAAACTATTCAGAGCTGAATATGGTCACATCTGAGCCAAGATTTTGATGAATTAGCCATCTGATCACTGAAATCACTAGCCATTATGATACTAAGCAATACAGGCTACAGCATAGGTTGGAATCCTAGCCTTGCTGACTTAGCCAACCTCAGTGTTGTAATAGATTTTCTATACATATATATCCTTTGCTACAAGATAAATATAGGTTAGTAAAAAAAAAATTATTCCAGTCTATTCCGTTACCTTTGACAGAATGGTCATCCACAAGTATAGCAGAAGGTCCTGCTGTCATATCTTTATTAGTTGAACAGATAGTCAAAACATGTCAAGTATAGCTACTGGATTTCAAAATACTGCATCTCTGCAAGGCACAGCACTTCAATTGAAGAAAAAACATAATGGGATGGCAGTGGAAAGTTTTTCTTAAAAGAACGGGCAAAAAACAACTCAAACTCATCTGACATTGCGAATTTCCCCGATACAAGGAGAAAGCCTCACATCACTTACACTTGGGCTCATTTTATTCTTACAAAGGAATTCTCCAGATAGTCTAACAAATGTTAATCCTGTCGCATTATATGGTGCAGTGCAGAAGTGCTAGAGCAGAACTTAAAGGATTACAATAAATCCCCCAACTCTCCTACTCCATCAGCGAACAGCATCTTAAATAAACAGATTCTCAAAGGAGCTACTTCAAAGAGACTTAGTACCTAAATTATGTTAAACACAAGGATAAGGTCCTGGAAATGTTACCCCATGCCACATTTTAATAAGAGGGTGGGAGTTGGTGGTGGGGGCGGGGAGAATAGCAGGAAAACAGATACACACACACAACCTGCTAAGACAAGCCAAAGAACTGGAGGTATGCCAAGAAATGTTAACTGCACATTCTGGAAACGTCAAGATTGTCCTAGCATTGAAACCACCTAAATATGTGACAGCTAATCGAGGAGATGACCCACAGTGCAGGAAAGCTAAGCCTTTTGCTAAATTAAGTTTTATTAGGGTTTAGATGGCATTTCGAAGATGTCACGTTAAAGGTTATTATTTTGTCTTTTGCTTCTGTGCGACATGCTGTTGAGAGTTTTGGAATCCAGGTGATAAGCCAGGTGTGCCAGTGATCACTGCTCGGACTTGGGAGGTTTGCTGTCAGCCACTACTAATCCTCACTGAGCAGAGCCTCACCCACTAAAGCAGGTGTGTGACCTGTGCAATCCAGCCACAATACAGCAGAGGAACCAGGCATCACATGAAGGATAGAGTGAACAGCATTACATGGAGAGAGAGTGCAGCAATTGTAATTCAATCACTGCCCCTTCCCACCCAGTGCCCTGAGGAACAGTGAAATTAATAATGTCAAATTACTTTTCTTGCCCTTCTATGGATTAAATTAGTTTATAAATAGGAATTTATAGCTTGGATTGAAAAATTACATTGGATACAGAGCTTTTATTTCTCTGGCCACTAATAATCGTTGTTTTAATCCCTCAAATGTCACATAGATACCAAGAGATTAAAGCACAGCAAGAAACTATTTTACATCCCTCAGTGCTATTTATGCTCCATTGTTTTCTTCATCTCATCCAGTTGACATCTCTCTCTATTCCATTCTACCTCATGTACTTTACTCACTATCTTTTCAATGCAACAATAAAACTTGCTAAACACTAAATAATATTGAGTTCTCACCAGAGGGAAAGGGATCTCCAGAATTTCATAAAGGACCTATTGATGACTGATAAAGAGAAAGCACCACCTCAAAAGAAATTTGTATCTGACCTGCAGCAGCTAATCCTCAGTGTTAAGACACTGTGGATGCACTACCTTAAAATCAAGGTTGCCCATTGTTACATACTACCACTAGCTTATTCTTGTCATATCGAGTGGGTCCTTAGTGAGTCATGGAAACTTTTAACCTAATTGTAAATCTGCAATGTGGTCATCCTCCATTTTGACAACACACTGACCTCAAAACACTTGGTAATACAGTAAATGCAAGCTTCATGAAAAGACATTAAGTCTCTTGCATGTTTTCATATTTAAGAGTATTCCAATTCCAAGCTTCAGTACAAAGTAGAGCCCATGCTCCTAATATTCCCAAAAAACAAGATCCAAGCAATTTAAACTACTTTCTAATATAAACTGCTGTACTTTCAGTACAACATTTCAACACAGGCTTACAATCCAAAAATATATAAAAAGTGCAACATGTTTCCACTGAGAGAAGTTCTGGTCATCACTGGCTGCCATTTGTTGTGGCCTGGGTGAGCTGTGATGCTTTTGTTCTGCAGCAGGGGTTGCAGTACATCTTCTTAGCTCATTATCAGCTCCACTCTCCCAAACTCTACATAGTCTTTCTCAGATGATGCTTACTCCTGTGGTTATTGAGAACCTTCTTCAATCTTCGATCAATAGGATCGAAGACATGACAACTGTCTGATAACTTTAGTTTTCTCCCATCCTTTTTTTTTGTTGGTGTTGCTTGTCATTTTAATTCTCCATAGGGGAGGTGGTACAGGAGCCTGAAGACCCACACTCAACGTTTTAGGAACAGCTTCCTCCCCTCTGCCATCAGATTTATGAACGGTCCATGAACACTACCTCATTATTCCTCTTTTGCACTATTTATTTTTGTAACTTATTGTAATTTTTGTCTTGCACTGCCGCCACAAAACAACAAATTTCATGAAATACATCAGTAATGATAAACCCGATTCTGATCTCACTCTGACATTTTACACTGCCTTTGGTCTCTTGCACTGTTCCAAGAAACATCAACGCAAGCACGAAGAACAGTATCTCATCTTCTGACTTACAACACTGCATTCCACAGAACTAAACAGATAACCAGCCTACCTTTAACACTGTTCCCCTACAGATGCCATCTGACCTGCTGGGTATTTCCAGCAATTGCAACGTTTCTCTCAAGTCTGGTATTTTTAAATATTCTTCCCTCCAATCTAATTCATCACCTACATACATCTCCTCCAGAAAGATCAGCTATGATAATCAAGCCCTCACCATCCTCTCTCAGCTGACACCACCGTTACTTGTGTCATTAAGTCTCTTGGTCCCTACCCTATCATAGAGATTCCCTTTCTCATCTCCACCACTCCCTTTCTTTGGAACTTAATCGATGCAGGGTCAACAGCCTAAAACTTTTTCTCTCCACAGATGCTGCCTGACCTGCTGAACATTTCCAGCACTGGAAATATTCAGGGGTGATGGTGGACGCAGATACGACAGACGCATTTAAGAGGCTCTTAGATAAGCTCATGAATATGCAGAGAATGGAGGGATATGGACCATGTGCAGGCAGAAAGGATTAGGTGTCAATAAGCTTAATTAGTTTGACACAACATAGTGGGTCAAAGAGCCTGTTTTTGTGCTGTACTGTTCTATATTCTATACCTTATTCTATCAACTCTGGTTTTGGACAGATGCAATACCCTACAAGATTTAACACACTCTACCAAGTCTAAGCATGGCTCTCGTAACAGAAGTCCCTCAACTCTGCGTCTCAATTTTCATATACAATCCTGTCACAGAACAACAAGCCCCTCAGGTCCCTGCAATTCGAACATATCCAGTCGCATATGCTCCCCAATCACCTCAAACTTCTTGAAAAACTTGAAGCTGCCCACAATCTTGCTGTGTAGCAGGTTGCTATAATCCTCAAAGGTTTTGAGAAATACTTACAAATCTCACTGGAAGGCCTGATTGTTTGCTGGAGTTTTCCGCTTCAATGACCAGTCAGCTATCACAGCATGTTCCCTATTGCTTTCTCTTCCTTACTGGCCATTGGCAGCTCAGACAGAAAATTCTCCTTCAATTGCTTTCACTCCTTTGGCAAGTTGTTAGCCTCTAAATCCCACTGCTGAGGTGGTTTTATATACTCCATCCTCCAGCATGAAGGCTAATAGTAATATTACTTAATGGAGGGAAACCAAGTCATTTGGCTTTGCTTCTATCATGTTCTCTCTGTGGAGACAGCACTACCTGGAATGCAATCATACAACCGTCAGCACTCTGTCCAAGCAACCGAATGGAAAGCCTGTTTCTTTTAAATCTCCTTTTGCATTTCTTGGAGAATTTTTCAATAGCAAGTCAACATTGCTCACAAAATTAAATGTTAATTAGATATAGCAATCCATTTTCTGACACTTACATTGTTCTCAATAGCTAGTTCTTACTTGTAATACAATACTCTTTCCTGCATTGTTTGTTCAGTCTGCTATGTTTTGAGATTTTGAGCTAATTACAAGCCTGCAATGTGACCATCTTCCCCTCTTGGCAATACTCTGTTCTCTAAATGTTCACTGGTTACCAATGCTACACTACCGTGAAATGGCACCATATGGCAAGAGGCAACAGGGATTTAAAACAAAATCAGAATTTCTAAAATTATCAGTAGGTCAGGCTGTATCCTAGAGGAGAAATACAGAGATAACATTTTAAACCAATGATGTCTCATCAGTCTGAAACATTAATTCTGCTTCTTTCCACAGAAAATATTCCAACATTGTTTTTTCATTCCCTGCTTCCCAGTTTTTTTTAAGGTTTTTACTGTGACCACTGCCCATAAATACAAAGGCACAAAAGTGCCAACAAGACAAGCAGTAGTTTATTTAAAAACTATTTATTACCAACCTTCCTCCACTAAAATAGCAAGATTAACAGGCTTTATTTTCATGCTATATTTTAAACTAGTTGGCAAAATATGCTCCAACCTACACTGATAGCATAATCTCCAAAAGTTACAGTTTTCCTGTGAACATTTCAGAACAAAAGAACACCAAGCACACAGCCCAGTACAGGCTGCAATGTCAAAGTACCGAACATGCTCGACTATAAGAATCCTAAAAAAAAATTCGAAGGTTTATAGCAGAAGATACCATTTAACCCAACATGTCAACATCAGTAAAAATGCAGTCGAAGTTAATCCCACTTCCCAGCTCTCGGGCTACCGTTCTGGCTCTTTGCAAATGCTCATCTAAGTATTTTTTTGTACATGATGAGAGAGTTTCTGCCTCCACCACCCTTTTGAATAGTGAGTTGCAGACCTCCACCCCGAGCGAAATAACCTTTTTCTCCCCACAATCCCCTTTTCTCAAATTCCTCCATCAAATGCCTCCTGGTTACTAACCTTCCTGCCAAGGTAAACAAACTCTTCCTGTTTACCTTGTAGAAACATATTAAGTTTTTTTTAAAAATACCATTCTATTAAATCTCTCCTGTCTTTTTTTGTTCCAAAGAAAAGAACTGCAGCTACAAGTGTCTCTCGAAATAAATGCAATGCACCAGCCTGGCAACATTCATGTATCTCTGTTCTGCACCCACTCCAGTGCCATCACGTTCTTTCTCAAATGTGGCACAGCAATTAGTGCTCCTGCCTCACAGCTCCAAGACCCAAGTTTGACCCTGACCTTGGCTGCTATCTGTGACTGTGTGGGTTCCTGTTGGTTATCACAGTGTCCTCCCAAAGATGAGCTGGTAAGTTAGTGGAGATGAGAGTCAAAAAGAACCAAAGGCATGTGAGAGAGAATAAAGTGCACAGCCACAAGGGAAAAGGACTGGTGGGATTGTTCTACCGGCAGTCAGCTTGGACCCAATTGGTTGAATGCCCTTCTGTGCTGTATTGAGGTGATCAACACCATATACAATAACCTACTGTGGCCTAACTAATACATTATACAGTTCAAAAACATCCTGGCTTTTATACTCTATGCCTTAACCATTAAAGGCAATGATCCCATGTGCATTGTAATCCACATTATTTGCTTGTCCTACTACCTTGAGAGATCTGTAAACATGAACTCCAAGATGTCTTTGCCCTTTAACAACTCTTAGTTACCTACAATTTATCCTCTTGATTGAACTCTCATCTTTCTCAGGATGCACTTCCATTTGCTATACTTGTGCCCACCTGACTGGTTCATTGATATCTCCCTACCACTGTAAACCTTCCCTCCATTAACCATAGTGATAATTTTGCTGTCAAACTTGTTAAATATGGTCCCTACATTTAAGTGCAGATCATTTTACAGATACTAAAAAAAAGAGGACCAATACCAAGCCCTGCACCCAGCCCTCCAGTCATTAAAATTCTTACCAACCATGATCATTTTCTTTCTTTCACTGAGCCCATTTCTAACCTAACTTGCCATTCTAACTTGGGTGCACATGCTTTCTGGGTTTCTTCATCAAGAACTTTGTCAAACTCCATGTATACTAGATCAAATATTCTACCCTCAATCTTCCTGGTTACCTCTTCAAAAATTCAAGTTAGTAAGTCAAATTTCCCTTGAATTCATGTCGAAAGGATGGGGTCCGACTGTGATCATGCCTTTAATCCTTCAAATAGACTTGCATTGCATCACGTGCAGAACCATCCACTGATTGCGCAATGAAATGCAAGTCTATTTGAGGAACTTAAAGGCACGATCACATGCTCAAATGAACTGGATAAACCTATCAAGCGAATGATCCTGAGCAAACATGTGGAATGTAGGAACAGATATAGGTTATACAACACTCAAACTATTCTGCTATTCAATTAAATTACATCTGATCTGTACCTTAAACCAAGTGAAATTAATTCTGCACCCCTTTAAATTTCCCTAACAAAAAACCCTGACCCAAAAAGAAACCATCACCATTTTCTAATATTCAATTGTCCTCCAGCCTCAACGTTTCGGCAGAGTCCAGATTTCCTCTACCATTTGTAGAGAAGGTGATTCCTGATATCAACCTGTGATATCTAAAGTGCACGCACTCATTTGAGCTACTTATTAATATAAATAAAAACATCTATTCAAGTCTTCATTTAATAAATAAAGATTCTGCAGCTGTTCAATTGGATAGCAAGTTCATTAGCTGTGTAAAATCAAAATCATTCTTTTTAATCATGTTTCAGCTTTTTAAAAATTAAGGTATAGAGAATGTGACATTTAATTTCTTTTGGTTCAAATAAAATGTATTTTTCATGTTTTGAAATGGCGAGCAAACACAGAAGATTGTCTTGAATAAACTTCTTACAAGTTCACATTTGCAACAAATGTATTCTTCACCCATAGTTTTAATGAGTTCAATCACTTTAAGACAGTGCCTTTACTGGTTTCTGCTCATTGCTTTGTGATGTGCTCGATCTCTTCTACGTGCTACAGTACTTACCATTTGCTGGCAATACGGATCAAGGTTTCATTAACTTGCATCTAAAATGATCCATTTCAGAAAAAGTTTTTTTTTGAGCAGAGCAAAAGGATGATGAGAGCATCAGAACCAAAGTTCATTTCACTTCAACAGCACCACCCACTAATCCATCAGTGTTACGGTGACAGGGGCCAGAGAAGGCAGCAACTCGATCAATAACTTCCACCTGACAAGAGGCCCCTTGGCAACATATAGTGCAATCATGGAAGAAAACAGCAAAAAAAATTTGGGATGGGCTACGGAAAAGTGGATGCTTGTTTTGTATCTTGTGAGGCAATATAAAAAGCAGCCATCCTTGCAGCGATGCACAAGATGTATTAGTAGCAGGAATACAAAACATCTATCCAATATTCAATATCCATTTAGCATCACTATCCTGCGTTTGCACTCACCCATCTGTTCCACAAGATCCACTGGAAAAACTCTTGAAGCGAATGCACGGCGGAAAATATCAGAAAATTCCTTGTCAAGACCACCAATTCCCATTTTCTCAAAGTTCCAGTCCGGATTAATGATGGATTGTCTTCCCTGCTTGGTTTTGGATTTGCCTTTAAATTAAAAAGTAGAAAAGTAATGACAGACTGAAACCACACAAACCTGTTGCCACCTAGTGGTTATATCAGGCACTAAAGCACAAATGTGCTCTTCCTCCATCTCAGAGATCTCTGCCTGTTGTTGTAACTAACATCTAATTAAAATATTTCAGAAGGGTCAGTTAAGATTGATGTGGATGGAAACAAGACACTTGTAGGCCTTCAATCCATTTGTATACAGTTGAATTTCTATTAGATTTGATTGTAAATCATTACGAATACATCACAAATAGGCTTGCAAGGGGCAATTTGGACTAGGAATTAAATCCTTAAGATCTTTAGTATCAGTAGTTAGAAAATGATGAAGGGAATGTTGAGGTAACATACGTTTGCTAGGGGAAAAAAGCCTTAACCAGAATATTGGTAAAGAAGTTAACTGTTGTAAATACTCAAAATAAGAACAGAAAAAGCAGGAAACTCAGCAGGTCAAGCCACATCGATGGAAAGAGAAAGGAAGTTAAAAGCTTTGGGTTGAAGCCTCTTCGTCACAATGGAGAAAAGCAGCATGTTAAGCTGCAGGGAGGGTGGGGGAAGGGGATGTCTCTGATAGGGTACAACTGGGATGATCTTGAGGATTGGCTGTAAATAAGGTTAGCTAGTCAGTGAGTGAATGGGAGCAGTTGGAGACTGAGAGTATAAGTATGTAGGAATGCAAAATACAGAGCAGGAAGATGCGCATGGCAGGTCAGGTTGGTTCCAGAACAAAAAAAAGGGAAAAAAATAAACAAATAAGATGAGCTTTTGGATGACTGATACAGAGAAATCAAGTTAAAACCCAGCTTGTTCATCAAGGTCCTCTGAGGAAGGAAACCCACTATCCTTTGATTTCTAGCCCTACATAAAGACTGATGTAGCTACTGTCTAAAGTGCTCCAGTAATCCATGCTGTTCAACCACCTTTTCACAGCAGCTAGAGTTGGGTCATAAATGCCCGGTGTCTTTACAAAAGTACTCCAAACACATGCAATGAATTTCAGCATTTGTTCTACCACTTAATCCAGTCACACATTGTTTTCTTTGAGTTTATTATTCATGGTCTTTGTACAAAATGGTCAGGAAGTAAGGAGGAGTTTTTCCATTTACTTAGGGTCAGAGTATGGCAAGAGTCACATAATCATGTCCATTTGGCCCATTGTTCCATGCCCATTCTTTTAAAGAGTTACTCAGGCACCCCTGTTCCTTCCGCACTGCCCTACAATTATCTTTCCTTTGACATGTGAATCCAAACCTTTTGTACGAGTCATTATTAAATTTGCTGCAACCACAGTTTCAGACAGGAAATTTCCATTCAATACTTATTTTCTTTAGAAAGAAAATTTATTGCCCCAAACAGATTCTTTTGCCAATTATATTAAATAAGGATGGCTGATGAGCTTCCTGCAAGTGAAATCAGTTTCTTGGGAGTTAATCATCAAAAGCCCTTTTTATTCGGCTAGTTTAAAATTGAAGCTGAAAACAAGATTCCCCAGTTATTAAGCTGGTAACCTCAGCAGGCAAATGTACCATAGAGATTTGAATGTCTTGACATTCAGTCAAGTTTCTAGACACTGGGTTTAGGCTGGGCAGCCTGGGGAAGAGCAGCAGAGCCTCAGTCGATGAGTGAAAAAGAAAGCTTGGAGGAATGCAGTAAGCTGGAGCCGTTTTAAAGCTAACTGTGCAATATTGTACTGTTTAACAATACTTAAATCCTTCAAGTTTGCTCTATACAGACGTTGCCGGATCCAAGTATTTCAAACTTTAGTTTTATGCCAGATGTCCGCCATCTGCGATTTTGTACTTTTATACTGAGAATTAATGGTGTACAACTGTGCTGTCCAATGTCAACAGCCAGAGAAATTGTTCCAAGGTTGTGGTCAAGATAATTGATGTCTTTGACCAAAGCAAAGACACCGGACATGGGGAAAAAATTTGTACTTCACCTAGTAGAGCATCTCTTCCAACATGAACAAACACTTTACCAGCATCGGTCCTCATCTGTGAACCCCTAACAGCAACTAAACTCTATTACAATATCAGGTTTATTTCACCTGTTGGAAAGCAGGGTGCAGAGAAATGAATAAACCTATTTGCAATAACCATGGAAGTACTAAAGGGAAAACCAAAGAGGAGAAGGTGGGGTCACCTATCAGCCTAACTAGCAATCAAGATTTCAGTGTCTGCTAAATGATCTTGGTTTAATATCAAAGTCAAGTGAAAGCAAACTGTAGCAAAAAACCTAGACATCACCGACTCCAGCAAAACTGAATTACACAAATCAAATACTCACCAATCAGAGTCAATGATGAGCTATTTGCCTTTTCAAAGATAACCTGGGAATTGGCTACGGCCAGGCCAAGATCGATCTGTGTTAACAAGACAAAGATTATTCAAATGAACAAAATAGTATAAAATAGCAATAACAGATAGTCTAGAGAAAACATTATTTGAGTACTGGTTCTCTTCTATAAGAATCTACATGGGGATTCCAAAAATACCCAGGTTTTATGAAGAAAAGTCTTACACCTTTTTATTTAGCTGCCTTAACCAGCTGAGTGCAAATAGGAGTGCATAGGAACTACTCCCACCCCATTACCTTCAGAAGGCATTCAGAGTAGCAGCTGCTGTAAGCTGAACAACAGACACTCACAGAGCTCTGTCTTCAGCATTTACAGTAATCTCCCTGAGACAGCCTTAGAAGTTTGCTTCTACCATTGCCTTGGCCATCACTGAGACTCTGACCAGTGATTGACAGGTTGGAGGTTTGTTATTCATTGACCACTTCAGCCAAATCCATAAAAGGCTGTCACTTTAATGTTTCATCTCACACTGTTTCCTTTTATCGCAGTGCAGTGATAAAAACCACCAAAACCCCTTCAGTCTAGGAAATCTCACTCCATTTTGTTCTACTGATGACGTCTCCGGAATCTTAGAAATTAAAAAGTCAATCTGATCCAAAATGTGGTTAGTCAAACATTCTGTATTGTTTTCTAGCCTATCACATCCACCTATTATGTTATCAATCTGGTTTAAGCATTATTACACTTTTATTAACACCAGCCCACTGACCACCTGCAACTGCAAACATCACTCCAGCACATACATCATGAATATGCAATTTCCAAAAAAAAAACCTGCAGCATCAAGGACATGTCAATCCAGGCCAACTTATCAATGTTCTATAAATCAGATTCAACTCAGTGACATTTTGGGTTGTTCCCAAAACCCTGTAAGGATTTCCCCCATAATGTTTGCAAAACTAACTTACCAAATAAAGACCCAACAACACAACCTGAAGAACAAACCTTCCTCACAAAACAATCTTAAGCTACTTTGATAGATGCAAGATTAAAGCAACCCCATCCTGTGACTACAGGGTTCCTAACCAGACCCTGGAGTACAGATATCCTACCCACACACTTACATGGATATTTTATTTGGATACTGTTAGCTTCTTCATTTTGCCAGTTAATAAAATAGTAGTAAATAGCATATGTGAAGTACCAAGACTATCTAAGCATGTACCTTCCTCCAATATTTCACCCAAAGCTCCACCACTTAAAATAGATCAAAATGATGGTGAAGTGCAACCAAGCTGGATGCTTTTCAGTTATGTTCCATACAATGTAGGAATTTTACAATACAATAAAGAAAATTAGGAAATTAAGCAACCAATAGGGGGTAGAGGCTCCATGAATATACCTATCCCTAATGACGGTGGAACAATTGCAAAAAGATGACTAATGCACCATAAAAGGCAAATGAGTGATCTTTTTCCGACAAACCTCGACATCCCCACTGTCACAGATACCAGACTTCAATCTGATTCATCCCAAGTGATAAATGGAACAAGCACAATGGAGATAGAGAATTCCAAGGGTCACAATGATAATCTGGCTGCAAGATCTGTGCTCTGGAACTGCATGCATCTTAACAAGTCACTGTCATATAGCTACAGCACTCACATCTACTATCTAATGCAAAGATCAAATCCAACCTGACCAATTAACATCCACCTGTCCTTCCACTTCTATTGGCAATTTACATTTGTAGTCCCACAATTATTGCCAACCATCCCAAATTGTTTCATGGTAGTGCATTCATGAAGTCTGACACCAAGCTACAGGCTTAGTCAAAGGGATGGTTTTAAGAAATGCCTTACAGGGAAAAGGTAGAGGTACAAAGGTTTAGAAAAGGAACTTCAGAGCTCAGGGTAGTTGAAAGCATAGTCCCCAAAAGGTAGAGTTATTAAATTAAAACTGAAGTGTTGAAAAAAGTCATCAAAACTGGTATCAAGCAAGTAACGATTGCAACAATAACAATTGCAATGTTTGGGTCTGGGCATTTAGCAACAGACCTCATTACAGCCTTAGTCCAATTCGAGATGAGAACCAGCATACAACTATGAATGGCCTTGACATCAAGCCAGTGTTTGACCAAATGTGGCACCAAAGAGTCCTAGTAAAAGTAAAATCAGTGGAGATCAGAGAGATAGCTCTCCAGCAGTTGGGAGCATAACTGGCAAAGATGCTTGTAATTTTTGGTGCTAACTTCTCAACCTTGAGACACTACTGTACAATCTCCTGAGGTGTTTTAAGTCTTATTACTTTCAGCAGTTTAATCAAATAACAACCCTTCCATCACATAAGAAAAGGGCCTGTTCAGTGATTCTTGCCAACTGTTCAGATGCATTCATAATTCCTTCAATAATGGATTATCAAAAACAAACTTCTGGGTCAGAGGTAAGAGTGCTGATTAAGATTACAATTGGCAAGTGCAGATCAACTAAGTATTGAACCAACAAGTCCACTTGTCGGATACAATACTTAAACAGTTGTATTTCTACACTCATGAATGAATGATGACTTTAATCAGTGCTTTTACTTCTATATTAACCTTCAACTACAGCTAAAATCATTCTTTCAAATAAAAGGCTAATTCAGTTCATCTAACAAACCACTGAAACTAATTCTACCCAGCAGCTAGTGACTCCTTACAGCAGCCTGTCAAACTATCAGATCCCTACAAATGAAAAGACATTTGTTTAAGAACAAAAAGTTCTGATGAAAGGTCATCGAACTGAAATGTTAACTCAAACACTCTCTGCACAAATACATCCTGACTTGCCGATTATTTCTAATAGCTTCTGTTCTTATTTACTATTTCCAGCATCTACAGTATTTTGCTTTTCAATTTTTGCTGAAGAACAAAACCTATTCATTAAAGCACAAAAATCTGCGCTTGATCAAAATCTGAAATAGAAGCAGAAAATGCTGAAAATATGTAACTGGTTGGGATGCATCTGTGGACAGAACAGATGAGTCCACATGCAGTTTGTGGTAAGAATTGGCCATAGTTTGGTCCAACAGTCATTACATTATAACAGTGATGACACTTTAAACTCATGTAGTATAGGCACGTCTAATATATCCCAAGGTCCTGAAAAGGTACAATATAATGTTTTATGGCTCCATACCCTGTGTATTAAGTGACTGATTAAGAGTTTCTAACATTTTATTTTTATTGCATTTTATTAAATAACTTT
This sequence comes from Pristis pectinata, assembly GCF_009764475.1. NCBI lineage: Eukaryota > Metazoa > Chordata > Chondrichthyes > Rhinopristiformes > Pristidae > Pristis > Pristis pectinata. Next base: position 27,433,047 of record NC_067429.1, on the reverse strand, counting down.
TCCCACAGCATAATTGAAAGTTAATGATACAACTTCTACCTTCTGTTGCTTGCCAGAAGCCTGCTCGCCCTTCAATATGCTTGGGTCCATAGCTTCAATATCCTTCACCATTAACCCGAAGAGCTTGTCATTAAAACTAAACACAAGCTGAAGAGCAAAGAAAGAAAACGAAAAGGTTAATCATTCGAAAACTTCAATTGCAAAATCTTGATTAGTGTCTGGTTCATGTAATACTGGTTATTTTGATGCCGTACAAATCATTAGGTTATTCAGTTCAATCTCTTCAATCCGTAAGTATCTGGGAACTGCTGCTGGTTGTGAAGATATTGTTGGGACTGAAAACATTGCAGCTTTGGGGAAAAATTGGACAATCTTTCTCTTAAACAGGGAAGGTGAAGGGGAGATTTAACCAAGGTGTACAAAATCATGAGAGACCTAGAGTAAATACAAAGGACGCATTCCACTTAACGGGGGATCAAAAATCAGGAGGCAAAGATTTAAAGTAATTGTTAAAAAGGATGAGAGGAGGGAAGCAAAATGTTTTCAACCAGAAAGTATTATCGGTCTGGAATTCATTGCCTGAAAGGATGGAAGTAGAAGAAAAATTACTTCATATTTAAAAATACTCAAATGTGTATTTGAACAGCCATGATCTGTAGAACAACAGATCTTGTGCTCGAAGGTGGGATTAGCTTGGAAGCTTGTTTTCAGCCAGTGTACATGTAATAAGCTAAATGCCTGCCTTCTATGTTGTAGACATTTTATGATTCTGTGATGGACCAAGTAACTCAAGCATACCAGGTCAACAACAAGGACCCGCAGAATAATATGTACCCACTAACTTGTCAATAAGCAAATAAAAGCACATATCCAACTAATGTTGAGAAATTATTGTTATGGAACAGAGGAACCTAGGAGTGCAAGTGCACGGTTCGCTGAAAGCAGCGTCATAGGTAGATAGGCTGGGAAGGAGGTGCATGGCATGCTGGCCTTCAGTCAGGGCATTGAGTATAGGAGTTGGGAAGTTATGTTGCAGTTATACAAGAACACTTGATTATTGTGTACAGTTTTGGTCACCCTGTTACAGGAAAGATGTTATTAAACTAGAAAGAGTGCAGAAAAGATTTACCAGGATGTTGCCTGGAGTTGGGGGCCTGAGTTGCAAGGAGAGGTTGCATAGACTAGAAGTTTATTCCCTGAAACGTAGGAGATTGAGGGATGACCTAATAGAGGTATACAATATCACGAGGGGCACAGACGGGTTGAAAGTATGTAGTCTTTTTCCCCAGAAAAGGGGTGCCACGAAACAAGAGGGCACAGGTTTAAGATCAGAGGCGAGAGATTTAAAAGGGACATTGGGGCGGCTTCTTCACGCAAAGGGTGATGAGTATTTGGAATGAGCTGCCAGAAATAGTGACTGAGGCGGGCACATTAGTAACATTTAAAAGCCATCTAGATAAGTGCATGGATAGGAAAGGTTTAGAGGGCTATGGGCCAAATGCAGGTAGATGGGACTAGCTCACTGGGCAATACCGTTGGCATGGACCAGTTGAGTCAAAGGCCCGTTTCCATGTTGTATGATTCTATGACTCTGATTAGGTATTAATTAGCTGTTTCTTCATCTGACTTGACTAATATTCATTTTACAGGGCATACACCTAACATCACAATAAGAAACTTTGTTTAGAATCTCTTTGGCCACAAGTGGGCAGCACAGTGGGCATAGCTGGTAGAGCCACTGCCTCACAGCACGAGGGACCCAGGTTCAATCCCGATCTTGGGTGCTGCCTGTGTGGAGTTTGCATATTCTTTCTGCGACTGCGTGGCTTTCCTCCAAGTGCTCCTGTTTCCTCCCACATCCCAAAGATGTGCAGGTTGGTAGGTTAACTGGTCACTCTAAATTGCCCCTAGTGTGCAGATGAGTGGTAAAATCTGGGAAGAGCCTACAAAAATTACAGGGAAAATTTTTAAAATGGTATGAATGTAGAATGAATACAAATTGGTGGTTGATAGTCAATGCAGACTTGGTGGGCTGAAGGGCCTGTTTCCATACTGTATCTTCCGAGGACACTAACAAAATTCAACGAAGCTGCTATAGATCATTAATGACTTCTTTAAAGAAATGGTGGCCAGTGTGTTATGCGAATGACATTTAAGCATTGTGGTGGTGCACAATGCTGTAACCTGCAATCCTATAAATTTACTGATCTTCAATTTCAAGTTAGTAGCTTTCCTTGGGTAATGCTATCCTGAGTCAGTTTCATTGTGGCATTTTCTTTTGAAATGACGTGCATTCTCAATTGCCAGCATTTAGCTCGACAGATGCAATAACTGCAGCAAGTTCTTAAAGGAACATACTGCAATACCAGCAGTACTTGAAGCAAGAGGGGAGTGTTATTACATAATGATTGGATGTTGCAATGATGAGAGAGGGGGTGGAAGTGCACTTCCAGTAGGTCAAAGAAACATGGGCAGATTAGTGAAGAACAGTGCCTGCAGGGTGCATACTCTTTGCCCAAGGGAATCACAGAGATCCTCCAGGGTTACAGCCAACCTCAATTATGAACACCCAGACTTTGTCAAAGCCGCTGATGCAAATTCCCATGCAAACTCTGCCTGCTCCTGCAGACTGAAGGAAAATTAGACAAATTCTTCCCTCGAGGATGGTGCTTACGTGACCTCCCTAATGCAGGAATGAGAAACAAACTGAGATGTGCCAGAGATCAGCATCCTGGAATGAACCCGAGGCAAGGACGCAGGGAGTGATCGTGACCTGACCTACGCAGGTAAAGTATCAAGGCACAGTGTGCGGCTGGGTTTGAGGTCACAGGTCACATCTCGGTGAGAACTGAGAATGCAGTTTGAATGCTAGTCTTTTAACTGGCATTGTTTCAGCAGGAACAAGGTTAGCAAAAGCTGGTTGTTTCTAAGCAAATAGGAATTGTGCATCAGACAAGGGGATAAAGACTCAGTGAATTTGGCACTTTATACTATTGTTGACATTATTTGAAAGATAGGAAGTGGAATTCTACACTGGACAAGTGAAAAACATACTGAAACTAAGGAGCTCAATTTCCCACCAGGCATCAACTAACGTATAGCAAAGAGCCCAACATTGCTCTACTTCGAGCTAAGCTGATCTTCAATGCCGCAGCATCTTTTTTGTTGTGCAAAGGACTCTCTCAGCCCTTGTGTATGAATGTTAAAATTAAAATATATTACACTTGGTGTGCAGATGGTGAAATTTCTCTTGCAAAATCAGCCAACTTTTGATCTGTATGGAAGTGCAGACCTGCATGCTAGCAAATGGGAGATAAAACAGAAACAGAAAATGAGTACCCCATAAGCCCTTCTAAACTAGTCCACCATTAATATGATCAGCTAATCTTAATACCCTGCTGCTGCTGCTCTCTCCCCGTACCAACCTGACGCCTTTTATGTCAAGAAATTTCTTAAATATATTCACCAACCTGGTTTCTACAGCCCTCCCTTGTAGTGAATTCCAGAGATTCACCACTCCCTGGGTGAAGAAATTCCTCAAATTAGTCCCAAATCTCATGCCCTGAGACATGAGACACTTGACTCCTCATTCTAGACACCCCAGCCACAGAGAACATCTTCCCCACATCCAGTCCGTCTTACCCTGTCAAAATTTTGTAAGTTTCAATGAGGTCTCCTCAGATACAACACTAATGTGTAAAGCTACATAAAAGATGGCAAGAGTTAGACAAGGGTACAAACGACTTTCAAGCCACAAAACACACAGCAAGTAACAAGTGTAAACAAGGATTTTTTAAAACATTTTTAAACCCCTTGAGGTCTACACAGTCAAATTTAATTTTTAGTCAAAATTCCCCCAAATACTATTTCATGCGGGGTTGTACCTGCTGGCTGGTTGAAAAGGCCTGGTTGTTGAACTGCTGAATGAACTCTGCTGCCATCCTGTCAGTATCGTATGGGTTTGAATCCACACTCTTCTTCTGTAAGAAGTCAATCTCAATCGTCATGGTCCCAATGCACTGCTTTGTTTTGTCAAAGTTATAGGAGCTCACTGTGTAAATAGAGCAGACAGAAGTTGGTCAAGCAGTCATCTTTTACCATTTTTCTCCCGTAAATACAAACAGAACTGCTTATGCCAGATATTTTCGGAAGTTTCACAACTGAGGCTTAAGGCTACTCAACTGCACACTGCGATAGTACCTTGTTTGATCTGTATTGTAAACTACTCGCTTCTACACACCACTCAAGAAAATGCATACCTAAACAAAGCTAGAAACAAAATACTTGAAATAGTATTAACCTAGAGATTATAAAATCCAAACTGTTGCACATCCAAAGAACAGAGTACCCACTTGGTCCTGCAGTCCTAGATAGTTTGAACATGACTTGGTTGAGTTGAGAGAATTCCACCAACACATCACTTACAATGCATCTTTACACATGAAAGCATTTAGAAAACTAGATTTAGGGCAAGATGGTCAGTTACATTCTGTATCAAATCATCTTTCATTTAGTCCCTTGGGATTGGGAACAACCACTTCCATTCTGGTTTTGTGGATTCCATGGAAGTTGTGGGAACTGCAAACTCTTCCACAGATGGTTGGTGGGGCAGGGGGGTGGGTAGTTTGTGAGATGGTGTGCCCCTTCTGCTACTTATCCAGGGCCTCTGTGTGCTGCCTATGTGTGGCCTCAGGGTTCCCAAGGCCATCACAAATACTCATTCACCACATTGAACAGTCACAGGCCAGAGATTCCCAGAAGTCAATGGGGATGCTGCATTTCTTCAGAGGCCTTGAGCGCATCCTTGAGTCATTTCCTTTGTCTGCCTGGTGATCTCTTTCCATAACAGAATACTGTGTTTTGGGAAGCGGGCAATGCAAACAACATGGCCCACCCAATCACGCCAACTGAGTATATTGGTCTGGGAAAGGACACTGACAACAATTTTCTTACCCATCCATTGAACAGAGTGAAACTCTGATGCTAGCACCTTCTATACAAACTGTGTGGGCAGTCCACAGATGTGATATTATGTGGTTTCAGGCTAGTAGAACCCACGAATAATAGCTACAATTCCTTGAACTAACACTAAATTTATCATGGACTTAAAGGTCTAAAAAAGTGAACAATGTGACAGATAGCATCAATTGGAAGGGAATAATTGAGATACATGTCAAACAATCAATTAATATCTTGATGGGTCAAAGGACGAACATATAAAATAATACCCAAGTGACTTAAACCAAGACCCTTGAGGCACTATGCAGCAACTTTGTGACAGGGAGAATGGAAAATATTGGCTGCATTACAGGATGCAAGGAACTGGGAGAGTGCACCATACACGTGGAATTACAGAAGGTAGTTCATAGAAATAAATCCTAACTTTATGCCTGATTGACATCATACACGATTAAACAAGATGGATTAAAATCCAGAGCAGACCAAAAAGGAACACTATGAAAATTGGATAAAATACCCCAATGTAAGAAATAGCTTGTTTAATAGACAAAACAAAAGCCAAGAATGCAAAGTTGTCAACCCTCAACCATCCCCCAAGTTCCAAGACAAGTCAGAGCTCCAGGACAACTGTCTTGGGAGACAAGTCATTTGATCCAAAAAGGGTCATTCTGTTATGAATAGACCTTATTCACTGGCTGGACTAATCAGTTTAAATATCTTTTAGATTTATGTTATTAAAACTTGTAGTACTTCAACACAAGCAAGCTAGATAATCATCTTAGGGCTGTAACAAAGGCTATATTTTGCGATAATTTCACAGTGCTTGTCAGAAATAACCTACATTCTTTTCGTACCTTTAATGGGGAAAACCTACGCTGCAGGTTCCACATTGTAGATTAAGCAGAAATTAAGAAAGCTAAATTAAAAATACCAAAAACAAAACTGAAGAAAACTGATCCCAATAATCATCCTTAATTGATGGGTCCAGTAATACAAACCAAGGATAACTATGGGAATAGTTAAACTGCTTGGTAAAGATGGAATAGCATGAAAGTGGACTTGTAATTGGTGTTGCTGGTATATACACTATTTGCATGATTCCATTGTGTTTGCTTATAATAATCCCTCATGTTACATTAACACCCTGGTACAAAACAAACATCTCTGATCTACTGAATGCCAGTGTTAAGCAGTAGGTATTTTTCAAAAACAGAACTGAATGCACCCAGGGCAACTTTCTATATACACCTGTTTGCTCCTGTGTGGAATTATTTTCAACACACAGGTGATTACAAAACCAAATGAGAGATTTTAACCCTGTGTGAAATTACTCCAGTGATATTACACATAAAAAAGTAAAGGCATTTCCTCTCATTATGTTTCATCATCCCATAGACTCTACCGGCAGCTTGGACAGAAAGGACCACAAATCAAATCCAGCCTGACTGGACAAGGGGTCAGGGGCTGAATTGCTTTTTATATTATTTCATGCATTCGTGTGATGATGCTGGCAAAGTATGCTTATTTTCCACCCCTAAATTCCCTTAAACACTACAAGCTTCCTAAATCAAGTCACAGGGCAGATGAAGGAACATTGTGAACTTGGTAATAGAGCCATTATCATACAGCACAGAAACAGGCCCTTTGGCCCAGCACATCTATGCCTACCATTGTACTTATCCATACTAGTTCCATTTACCCACATTTGGCCCGCAGCCTTCTATGTCTTAAGATTCAAGTGCTTGTCTTGATGCTTCTGAAATGTTGTGAGTCTCTGCCTCCACCACCCCCTCAGGCAGCACGTTCTAGATTCCAACCACCCTGTGTAGAAAAATTCCCCCTCAGATCTCCTCTAAACCTTTTACCTATGCCCTCTCGTTTTAGACATGCCCAGCAAGGAAAAAAGATAAGAATAGAAAATGCTGGAAACACTCAGCAGGCCTGGACACATCTGTGGGTAGAGAAACGGAGCTAGCCCTTCAGGTTGAAGACCCTTTGTCAGGGGGAAATAGATTCTTCCTATCTACTCCATCTAACACTGTCCTGTGTATCCCTCTATTGGGTCACCCGTCAGCCTCCTTTGCTCTGGGAAAACATGCCCAGCCTATCCAAACTCTCCTCATAAGTAAAGTCCTCCAATCCAGGTAACATCCTGGTGAATTGCCTCTGCACTCCCTCCAGCACAATCACATCCTTCCTATAGTGAGCCAGTCAATGCAGTAATTTCATTCTCATTATCCCTGATGCTATCTTTTCATTACAGATATTGTAAAAGCAAGGACTGTTTAGGAATGATCAGCATAGCTTTGTGTGGGAAATTGTGACTTACACATTTGATTGAGGTTTTTATTTTGAAAGGGTAGCAAGAGGATTGATGAAGGCAAGGCAATAGATGTTGGCTACATGGACCTTAACAAGGTCTTTTACAAGGTCCTGCATGGTAGCTGGTTCGGAAGGTTAGGTCACATGGGATCCAGGGTGAACTAGCCAGTTGGATACAAAATTAGCCAGTGGTAGGAGACAGAGTGATAGTGGAATGCTGTGTTTCCAGATTGGAGGACTGAGACCAGTGGTGTGGCGCAGAGAACGGTAACAATTTGGATGAGGATGCAAGTGGCATGAATCGTAAATTTGTGGACGACACCAAAATTGGTGGTGTGGTGGACAGTGAAGAAGATTGTCCACGGTTACAACAGAATTTAGATCAACTGGGAAAGTGGGTAAAGGAATGGCAGGTGGAACTCAACTCAAACAAGTACAAAGTGATGTATTTGGGGAAGTTAAACCAGGACAGGACATACACAATGAATGGCAGGGTCTTGGGAAGTGTTGAAACAAGGAGACCTTGGGGTACAAGTACATAATTCCCAGAATGTGGTAACACAGGTAGACAGGGTGATGAAGGCGGCGTATGGCACACCTGCCTTCAGTGGGGCATTGAATACTAGGGTTGGGACATCATATTGCAGCTGTACATGATATTGGTGAGAATGCACTTGGAATACTGTGTGCAATTCTGGCCACCATATTATCAGAATGATGGGATTAAGCTAGAGAGGGTGCAGAAGAGATTCACAAGATGTTGCTGGGACTGGAAGGCTTGAGTTAAAAGGAAAGGCTGGGACTGTTTTCCCTGGAATATAGGAGGCTGAGGGGTGATCTTATCAAGGTTTATAAAATCATGAGGGGCACAGGTTGGATGGCCGCAGTCCTTTTCCCAAGGTAGGGGAATCTAAAACTGAAGGGCATTGGTTTAAGGTGAGAGGGGAAAGAGTACCTGTGGGCTAACTTTTTCCACACTGAAGGGGGTGAGTATATGGAACAAGCTGCCAGGGGTAGTAGTAGAGGCAGGAACAATTACAATGTTTGAAAGATATTTGGACAGGTACACGGATAGGAAAGGTTTAGAGGGATATGGACCAAACACAGGCAAATAGGACCAGCTCAGGTAGGCACTTTAGTCAGCATAGAGGAGTTGAGCCAAAAGGGCTTGGTTCCATGCTGTATGACTCCATGACTCAACATATTTAACTGTGTTTGGGTAGCAAGTGTTGGCAGATTTGGCCAATGAAGTAGAGGTCAGAATTCCAGCTGATTTTTTTTCCCTCCCCACACAACTGGCTCAATCAACACCGCCACCCTCAGCCCCCAACCCCCACCATTCCCAGTTCAGAAAACCTGAGCTTGTGACAGCAACCCAAGTGCTGACCAACCAATTCAACAGATCTCAATGAAAGCTAAACTAACTTCCTCCTGTTATCTATGCTCAGAAGCACACAGTGCAGTGTAATTATGCAAGTAGATGCGGGTGAACTGAAAGCAATCAACAAGATGCAAATAGCAGCAAAATTAATGCATCCACACTATCTGGTGACTACATGAAAGAGCATTGCCAATCCAACATTCAGGTAATAATGACGACACCAAATACAAACTGCAACATCTCATACACAGCTGCTGTTTCAGACAATTATATTCTTTGTCTGATTCAATCTTAATTCTAAGAGTTTCAATAGTGCAAGTGAATCAACTTGCTTAAAAAATCAAAAGCTCAGTATCTGTAATGCAGGAAGATTATGCAGCCCTTATTTCCATCTTTCTGCAGAACATTTCCTCAAGTACTTCATGTACTGTCAAAGATCCAAAATATCAAAGAATGATACACCAGTGAAGGCCATTCACTTTATGGCACTTGACTTGAAAATTCATAGAAGTACCAGTTCCAAAAGACATTCAGAACTCAAGAGTTACTTGCACCATTTAATTTCAATGATGTAGCAATTTGTCTAACAGAAGTACTGGAAAATGATATGGACTACAACCCAAATGAAATTGTGAAGAACTAGGGTGGAAAATTGCAGGAGAGCAAGAGGAGGTGCTGAAAAGATGAAAGGAGGATTTCAATGAGTTATTAAATGACTACAGCCCACCATTGAAGGAACACGAGACAAGTCAACACTCCAGTGGCCAAACTAAACATTATTTTGTCTAAGGTTTGTGTTGTGCTTTGGTACGATGTTCTACTTTCCACCATCCATTGTACTAATTATTTAACACACTTTATGGTTCCATTTGAAAACCATAGCTGTCAAATCTTTTAACCACATGGAGTGCTCCTTTATTCTTGATCAGAGTAAATGGTTAAAACATCAAAACAAACCCTGTGCAAGATTATGTCCAAGCTGCCAAACCATCTACCAGTGTTGTGTTCTACAGAAAAATAGTTGTATTTTTGATTCCTTAAGGTTTGACCCAAAGTTTATGGTTAGTACCGTGGGCATCCTTCACTTGTATGGGAAATGCCTTGTGTTTTTTTCACTGCTTCAAAATGCCTACCTGAAGTAATGACTACAGAAGCATTTTGTGAAGTAGTGGCTATATTTATGGACAAGAAATCCAGAGAACACAAATTCAAATCCCATGTTGAAAAAGTTTAAACTCAACATAAATACAGCAGTCAGTTGGTTGAACTGCGAGACAACAGCACTAACCACAGTGTCACTGTGCATGTTAAAATAACAAGCACCCTATCCACTCCTTGTTATTTGCTCTGACAGCTAAGATCACCTAAAGCCTCACCTTTCAATGAGATCTCATCTGGAATTTGCATCAAATGGCCTAATTCTCCGATCATAGAAAAGATGGACGAGCCTAAACTGACTAATCCTAAACTCGGTATCACAATCATGGACAATCAGCTGCCCAAAAAATGTAAAGAAACTGAGAATTTTTTTTAAAATACCTTGGGATATCCAAGGCACTAAATGGGCAAAAGTAACCAATTTGTTCTCTCTTCATTCAACAAGACAAAGCAAGCCAATTCCTGGGCCTAATGAGAGCAGTGCATTGACTGAAGATATTCCTGGCCCCAAAAACAAAGTAAATCCATTGAAGAAAAAGACTCCAAAACACTAAATGATCAGTAAGGGCCAAATGTTGTTATTCAGGAAAGCAAGCCAGACAGGGGGGAAGTCAGGAAGGAAATCAGTAATGCAAACAGGTGGAGCCTTGTTCAATTATTTTGTATCTCTTGTAACAATTTATCTAAACAATTTGAAAATGTACTGTTATAATTAGGTCAACAGTAAAATAACAAATAGATGAATAAAAATAAAAGTATGCTTAACTGTACAGAGGGTTTTGTTTTTAAGTATGCACATACTGGCACTCAAAAATTGCAAAAGCAAGCATGAAGATCATTTGTCATACAGCCCTGACCTGGCTGATTTTTGGCCCTGGCCTATCACTGCCTGTGTACATCCTGTCTTGCTTGAAAAGACCACAATGAAAATGAGGAAAAGCAAAGTGGCCCCATTACATCTTGACATTACTTCCACACACTAAGTTGCCTCATGGCTCGAACACGACATCCAGCAGATTACCATCTTCCCATGGGTGATGAATGAAATCTCAAATTAACCACAAAAGGACGAATTACAGAGGATACAATACACAATATATTCTAGATCAGGGACCAACATCCAGCACCAAGAGATACTTAGCAGTTGATCAAGTTGGCCAAGCCTTGAAAGTCATAGCTCCTAGACTGTGCTTCTTTCAGCTGGTGGCAAGACCAACTCTAAATAATCTACTCGATGCCAACCCCTCCAATTTACATACAACTCACCTGGCCCACAATGAGACCCAAGACCAATCACTCCCCCAGTTGTCAGAAAGGAAATATCAAGTGCTCTCAAGCAACCTACAACCTATTCTCTGAGATCAAGTTCAAACTTCACCAGAACTACTCTGCTTTCAAACTAATTACTGATTTCAAGCAAATATGAGCATCAACAGTAGTGGCAAACATTTGCCTTTGAGGCAGTATTGGTAAAGCAGAGCACCAAGCAGTAAAGCAGAAGTTTCTTCAATGAAATGCAAGTCAATGAAAACCTTCACTGGCTGGAGTTCCACTGGGCATTAGAGATATTGGCGGTCACTAGAGGTTCACCATCTCAGCAGCTTTTCATGGCAGTATGAAGTTCATTTTTTTTAAATTACATGACAGATGGGAACTAGACAGATTTCCTTTTCTACAAAGTCATATTTGTACTCAAATTAACCCTGGGCTGAGTTTAGCTAATACGAAGAACAGAAAAACCAGAAGACTCTTGGTTTACAATACTTTGGCATATTAGCTATCATGCGAGCACACTTGGATGCTGTCTCTAAATGTTCAAGGATAGTAGGATTGAAGATTTTGACATCATAAATATTCTTTGAATTAACAGCACATTAATTCAGGGTTATATCCTGAACATCTATTCAATAATAACTATTGATTCAGGGCAAAGTTGAATTGAGGCAAAAGTGTTTTTTTTGGTAAAACCTGCCTGATAAATATCACCACCTCACAAATGATCAACTGATGGTAGGTTGTAGGAAGGACTGCAAATAGAGATGCTGAAGAAGGAATCCAAGATTTAAACTAAAACTTGGTCTCTCCTTGAAATATTTCACCTTCTCCTTCACTTGGTACACAGGATTTGGGAGTGTAGCTTTCTGCGATACAACAATTCAAAACTGTCATAAAATGCAAAGTACACAAAGATCTAAATACAGGTTTTCTTTTTGATGCACGTTACTGAGAAAGTCTAACCAGTTTCTGTCAGTTTTCAGCAATAAGAGATTGATATTTTATGAAGGGAAATGGCCAACAGAAAGGAAAATTATTAAGCTCAAGGATTGAGGTAGTCAGGTTTAGAGGCCAGGTACAAAAAAACTAAATAATAGATGCACCCAGCAGTGCTCCAACAGGACTGATCATTGTCCCCAAAAAAAAGGATAATCTCGTCCATGACATACAGTTCACATCATTAGCACTAACTAATAAGCAGATACAGCTTTAAGAGACAGTTGGAAAATATAATGTCACTCAACACAAGGTAATCAAGTGCGAGTGCATGACAGCTACAAAAGGACATGCAGATTCAAAACCATTACCAGGCCAGTTACTAAACCCTCATTGTTGGACTGGAGGGTACAGGATTCATTATTTTTCCACACAGATAGGCAACTGTCTGCCAGTTTCAGGGAAAGAGACCAGCACATTTCACTACAATTAATCACAGCAGAGAGAAGGATAAAACACCTGCAGCTGCCACATTTAACATTTATCAGTGGTCATCATTCCGAAGGCTTGCAAAGTCAATTTTAATTATAGTTTACCATGAAATGATACATTAAAAGCTCAGCTAAAAAAAAAAGAGGATAAGCAGGATTATGTTAGAAAGTTCCTCAATCTGAGGACTGATTCAGATCTGCATTGCGTACATAAAGAATGCCAGAAACCACAACTGCAGTAGGTGAAGCACCAGCTGTACATGACGCTATCTGCCACTTGGTGGCCTTGACTCATACTCTGCTCAATACTCCATCGTCATTTTTCCCATTTTCAGAACAGTGCTTCCTTCATGTAGGAGAAAAAAAATTTTGCCTAGAAGCATAATACGATTTGTACATCTTATTAAACTTTAACTATATACACTGACAGAGTGTCTTCAATGTTGAATATTATAGTAAGGCATTTCACAAAGAATATTGTGCTCAAAATACAATAATTGAAGGACATAGCCTTTTGGCAGAGAGGTGAAGACATTCAAGGGAGCCTGCATGATCCAGATTAATCAGACATTTCTCTCTCACATCTGACAGTCATAAGAGAGTGTGAGTAGGGATTAATCTAAGCTCAACTGTAGAATCACGAGGACATTCGACAAAGAAATCTTGTAAGAATAGGAGCAGAACTTCAGGATGGGGCGAGGATGAAGGTCAATCTTTTGAAGGCTTGAGGAAGGGAGGCACAAAGTCATGAAAAAATTTAACTACATCAAGTTTAAGTTTGAAGCACTGGAGAAACGAAAAACATAGCTTGTCCACAGTTCTACTGCTAAAGTTGCTGAGGAGAGGGGATAGAGAATGCAATCCTAGTCAAAAGAGCATTAGGGTAATTGAGGCATAATAAGGGACATAGCTTGGTTACTTGTGACAGCACAGGAGAGCATTTAGACCATCAAGTCCATGACAGCTCTCAGTGAAATCCCATCAGACTCATTCCCCTTCTCTTTTCTCCTGTAGCCCTTCAACTTGTTCTTTTTCACACTCCATCAAATCCCCTTTGATTCTTTGCCACAAACCTACATCAGGGGCAATTTACAGTTGCCAGTTAACTGAACAGCATGTAACTGGGATGTGGGTGGAAACCAGAGCACCCAGTGAAAACTCACATGGGCATGGGGAGAACAAGCAAGTCTGCACATAAAACACGCAAGACCAGCATCAAACCCAGGTGACTGGAGTTCCAAGGCTTTGCCTCCAAGTCACCGGTTAGATTTTGTCAGAATAATTACAAGTTTGATTCAAAGGGAAGGATGATTTTCAATGGATCACAGCAAGGCAGCTTCTCTGTGGGCAGGATAGGATAGGATCAAAGGCAAGCAATGTTAGAGGTGAAAGGAAATGAACTTTTAATGGAGGGGCCAGAATATCAGACTCCCAGCTTATGGCAGTGGGGACAGAAGGTCCCAACATTTGTTTTCGGCTTGTGGAAGTGAACTGGGAGGCTAGAGTCAGTGAAATGGAAATGGAATTTGTGGTAGGGACCTTTGTCTTGATGCATGTTACAACTTAGCCAAAAATGTGTATTGAACACAAACCAGCTGACAACAGTGGAGAAGTTGAAAGGAAGCATCGTTATCAGCAGCAGACATGTGGATGCTGATGCCATGCCTGCAGATCAGAAGGAGTAGCAAGCTGAGATGGAACAATTGAAATAAGTGAGAGAAGAAGGGTCTGAAATCAAAGTGCTGGTACAATTAGATAAAAGTGGAACCGTTGACTACAGTCATAAGAAGCTGAACTGCAGAATGACTGAAAGGATGAGATAAAAGTTCAAACAGAAAGTGCAGAAAAGAATGGGACTATTAGAACAGTCAAAGCTCTCAGGGTGAAGAGAAGCAGCATTTACAAATGGAGGATTGATTTAACCTCCCTCAAGAACATAGTCTTCATATTCAATCACAAAGGATTTAGTCCAGAAGAGTTAAAGTTGTCATATAAAGGTTGTCAATTCCCATGTTAACAATAGTTTCAGACTGTCTTATTGACTTGGAAAATTCTGACTGGGGAACCAATAACCCTGTTTGGTATCATACATCTTCAGGTCTGCAGAGAAAATGCACAACTTGATCAATGTAACACTTGCCCAACCCCATACATCTAGCCCTCTCGATAAAGCCCAACACCCTCAATTTCAATCAAAGTGGCCTCCAGGAAGCTAATCCAATACCACCAACTTTTCAAAGCAAAAAAAAAACAAACTGCTGGAGGAACTCAGTAGGTCAGGCAGCATTTGGGCAGGGAAATGGACAGTTAACATTTCAGATCGAGACCCTTCATCTGGACCCATCTTCATCTCAGTCGACTGTCCATTCCCTCCATAGATGCTGCCTGACCAGCAGTCTGTTCTTTTGCTGCAGATTCCAGCATCTGCAGACTCTTGTGTCCCCACCAACTTTTCATCTTGTCAGGTCAGTGCAAGCAGACAACTGATGTCAGGTGACCCAAGGGAGAAGCAGCCATTTCACCCACTGTCAGAAAACAGACTTCAATCCCACATGCAACTGGACACAGAAAGGCCAGAGAACAAACCACTTCATAAAAAAGCTTGCCAACAGTCTCCTAAACATCCACCAGGCAACACCTCAAGACAATACCTGACCTCAATCCTTGAACATGCCACGTTAATGCTCCTGATCTAATTGTTCTACAGGCTAACAAAGAAAGATGAATAAGTGTAATTTCCATTGCACTCATCAACATTTAGACCAAAAGATCAAGTGTTAGCCATTTCACAAAGTGATATCTAATATCTAGATTTAGAAACCACCCAGCCACCTATGACTAACAAGGATGCCAAATAGTTTTCTCCCTCTGCCACTTAGTTTAGTGCCCAGGTGAACCCTGTCTGACGGTAGCTGAAGAACTGAGACCAGTGATTAAAGCTGGTATTGTGGTCCATTTGCATGCACATTACATCACACTGCGTCTTTACACACCAGAACAAATTAGGAACAACATTTTGAGTCAACATTCCTTTCTTGTTAATATTAACAGTATGCATCTTGTTCAACATTATGTGCTTAACTAAATCAATGACATCAGTGCTCCCTGGATAATACAATTCCACACTATCATTCATTGAGGACAGGCTTGTCAAGATTTCTCTCAGGTCTATGAATGATTATTGCACAGGCTGAATGATCTTGTCACAGTGGACCGTTGAGGTCAAGGGCCAGTTTCTGCTGTCATACAGAAGTGCATACACAACACGGGGGTCTTTCTCCCCCCCATCCCTGCGGTATCTTACAGGTGGCGGGGGTGAAGAGAGAGGGGAAGGCACAGGAAGAGAAAGGAAGCACGGAGCCTATTCAATTAAACATACCAAAAGCTACTGAGAAATGGACAGGACCACAGCTACAAGAATAATAATGACTGCTACAAAAAATGCATCAGCTATAATTAAAAAAAATTGGTGCTTGCAGAGTTAGAGTAATTAAACACCAGACAATTTAAATGGAAGAGATTACCACTGTTCAACACAAATCCTAATGGATGAATTAATAGTTTTATGGATAGTGTTACCCTGAGAAATTAACTAGGCTTCTATTTTGCTACAAATAGAATAATCACTTCTGTGGGTTAAGGCAACAACAACATTGCTCAAATAATAAATCAAGCCGGGAATGTTAAAAGCCCCTGCCAGAATCAATATTCAATTAATTTGCACGCAGTACAACAAGAGACCGATACAGAGCATGATACCGAGGAACAGACAGCTGCATGAATAGAGTAGAAGAAAACTATATACCACACCCTTAAGCACAAGTTGATCTTGTACAGTTTCAGTAACCGAACACCAATTCTCAAACCCAATCTAATGCACCCATTGCTACAACGAACATAGAGTCAGAGTTGTACAGCATAAAAACAAGCCCTTTGGACCACTGCGTCTACGCCAACCATCATGTCTATTTTCACTATTCCCACTTGCCTACATTAAATCCATATCCTTCTATGCCCTGGTCATTCAAGTACCTGTCAAGATGCCTTTTAAGTGTCATTATTGTCCCTGCATCACCTCCTCTAGCTCCCTATTCCAGATACTGACTACTGTGGAAAAAATTACTCCTCAGATCTCCTTTAAACCTCCTCTCCCTCACATTAAACCAAATGCCCCCTGGTTTTAGACATCCCTACCATGAGACACTGGCTATCTACCCTATCTATGCCTTCCAAAATTTTATATACCTCTACGTCACCTCTTAGCCTCAGTTGCTCCATGAGAACAGGTTTAGCCTATCTAATCTCTCCTGATAACCCAAACCCTCCAAATTCAGGCGATATCCTTGTGAATCTTTTCTGCACGCTCTAGCTTAACCATGTCCTTCCTATCGTGAGTGTGGTATCCAGAACTGCACACAACGCTCCAAGTGTGACCTAACCAACAGTTTGTGCTACTGTAAGATGTCCCAACTCTTATGCTCTATGTCTCTTGTTATTGAAAAAAAATTGCCTGACTTGAAATATTCAAGTTGTTAAAATATGCTTAAACTTAGATGCTTAGATGGTGTTAAATTTTCCCTTATTAAGTTAACAAGTTTCCCTCAGTTAGCTGCATAAAAGCTTAATATTTAGCAAAAACAAAACTGTAGTTAGAAATCTGAAAATTAAATAGTGTTAGAATTAGGGTACCAGCAACACTTTTAAACAGACCAGGGTAGTTGTTGCTTTGAACGCGGACTCTTCAACTGAATTAATGACAAGGATGCACACAATATTTCAGAACCTATGCACAACTCCTAACTGATCACCATTTACTGATACAGCCTGCTTAACATGCATGTTATTAGATCGTATTTTTCAGTATAAGCAGGGTAGTGTATGGGCAGGCACAGTAGCATAGCGGTTAGCGTAACGGTATTACAGCGCCAGCGACCCGGGTTCAATTCCCGCCACTGTCTGTAAGGATTTTGTAAGTTCTCTGTGTCTGCGTGGATTTCCTCCAGGTGCTCCTGTTTCCTCCCACATTCCAAAGACATACAGGTTAGGAAGTTGTGGGCATGCTACGTTGGCGCCGGAAGTGTGGCAACACTTGTGTGCTGCCCCCAGAACACTCTACGCAAAGATGCATTTCACTGTGTGCTTCGATGTACATGTGACTAATAAAGATATCTTATCTTATCAAATCTTCAAAGCTGTGCAGCCTCATCCCTCTCGCACCCTCTCCATGGCAAGTTCTTGGTCACCATCACTCCCTCTCACCGCCCTTTACAAACAAAGTCCGAAAACACTGGAAATATTCAGGTCAGACTGTCTCTACACCAACAGAAACATTACTGCTTCAGGCTGATGACTTTTAATTAGAACTGGATAAAGATAAATATTTATTTGGGGGTGGGGAAAGGATTTTACAGCCATTGATGGGCTTATGAAATGTGGATGGAGGTAGAGCAACCTCCCACCAATAGAACAAGATGATCATGACCAGATTTTATTTTTAAAAAACACAAGGCTAACTGAGAGATAAACATTGGCCTATCCAGTAAGAATAGCTCCCCTCCTCCTCTTTGCAAGTATCATTGACCCTTGTGTCCACATTCAGAGAGCAGATAAGGCCCCTATATAGTATCTCATCTGAAAGATGGCACATCTGATGGTAGAACATTTCCTCAGTTTTGCACTGGTGTGTCATCTTAAACATGTGTGTTCAAATCTAATCTTCAGAAACTGGGCAATGGCTGTAAATAAAACAAAAGGCAAGGACAAGGATAAGGTGGTGGACAGCAGAGCTGAGATAACAAAAAGGAATGAAAATGTAAGCTAAGGTAGATAGACATGGATTAATCAAAGAAACAACACGTAGATTTAGAAGGTATAAATCGACAATAGTAATTCAGGTTAGACAGACTTGGATTGTTTTCTCTGGAGCATCGAAGGCTGATGGGAGACCTGATAGAAATTTATAAAATTATCTCAGGGTAGAAATGGCAAATACTAGAGAGCATAGCTTTAAGGTGAGAGGGGGAAGTTTAAGGGAGATGTGCAGGAGCAAGTTTTTTTTTGACAGAGTGGTGGGTGCCTGGAACACACTGCCAGGGGTGGTGGTGGAAGCAGACACGATAGTGCCGTTTAAGAGGCATTTAGACAGAAACATCAACACGAAGGATGGAGGGATATGGATCATGTGCAGGAAAATGGGATTAGTTTCATTTGGTATCGCAGTTTGTCACAGAGATCTTGGGCTGAAGGGCCTGTTCCCGTGCTGTACTGTTCTACGTTCTGTTACCAACAGCTGTCATCCGAGGTAAATGGAAGTCGCAGTTTATAATCAAAAACTGTTGAAATCTGTGTCAAGACTGCGAGGTTATTTGCTGAGAGCCTAATTGAGAGATCAAGTGTGACTCAAATTTTAAAAAACTTCCTTTAAAATCCATTAAAAATTCCTGACCATTTGCACATCACTTACTCCCCCACACCCTTGTTCACTTGTCCCCCATGCAGTGCCTCTCCCATCAGCTTTGTAAATAGCAATGCATGCTCCTACACAAAGGACCCTAATAATATCCACTTCCTCTTCCCCATTCCCAAGATGTGATATCCAAATTTCACCCAATGCAAAGAGGTCAGCAACTGCCTCACTGCATCTTTGAACAGATGGCAGCAACTTGCAGCACACCGAAGTAATGAGGCCGACGTTAAGCGAGACATTTTGTATTTGGAGAGAAAAAAAAATGAGCAACAAGAAAGAAATGGAATGTGCAGACTTATTTCACAGAATGCTAAAAATTGAACATTCTTCAGATTTTAACTTGCAGGAAACAGACTGCTCTACATCAATAAAATTCCAATGCAACAGCAAGTCTTGTAGAATGTAAAGGCAGGTTACAAGTATTGCAGTGTGTCAGGTCTGCCCAAGCAGACGTCCATCAATTTGATTACATATTGAACTAAAAGGATGACACTAGACTTCCATCTTGATTTTTGTTTTCAACAAGAGGTGGGTGCCTGGTGATTAAAAGGAGTTCAATTAGAATTAGATTTTCAGCAGTCAATTATGACAAGAGCTTCAGAACATGTCAATGGACAATAAGATCCATTTGAAACAAAAGGAGCGCATTTGAATTTTTTCAGTGCAAGTTCAATAATTTGGGGAAAGGAAGACAAAGCAGCTGCAGTCACACCACATGAAGTTAGGCTGCAGGTGGAAGAACTGGCCCAGTAATCTTACACTCGATTTATAGCCCCCCCGTCTTCAATCTCAGTTATTTGAGCAAATGCTGCATCCCTTTGATTCTCCCCAGGTAATTGACTTGAGCAAGTCACCAAAGTGCAGACTTCACATACTACAGAAGAAATTTGATGCCAGCCTCCATCCATTTTTCCCACAAGTCTCTGGAAAGTATTGAGAAGTGAACAAAAAGAGGAATCACTCCTTCACCCTTTATAACTTAGGGCACTGAGGCGAATTATAGTAAGATATCTGGTGAATGTTTTAAGACAGAATAATTTGGAACTTTGGGCTATGACTTAATGAAGTCCTTTTACCACCAAGCAGTTGAGTTACCCACAATTCTTACTGATATATAAATTAATTCAGAGTCAGGAAAAACTGAACAACTCAACTTTCATAGTTGACCAAAGAACACCACCCTTCTTTATCCTTTGCTGGCATGTCCCATTATTAAACCTGTACAAGGGGCATGTGTGTTGTGCAGTAACCAGTTTAGTTTCAGCCAACTGCTACCCTCCTGTTCCATTTTTGTATAAAGAAATGCATTAATCAGAAGGTGCAAAGTTAGGACCATGCATCAGGAATGAAGTAGTCGAGTACGGTAGAATCATCTCTAATTACTTACCAATATGCATTCTGGTAAGTTCAATTGTACTGACTCTTAAAACTCCTTTATAGCATTCATATTTGTAAAGACTAGATTATTTACAAAACTGTGGTTATGCTCAGTATCCACAAGAACAATAGCACAAATAGTCTTAAGATGAATAATTATGGTTTTCAAGGACATACATGACTCAGTTTACTGACCATTTTCTCATTGATGCTTCAAGAAAACACAAATAATGCTCAGTGTAAGAGGCACACTATTCCAGATACTTAATCACATATGTGGTCATGGAGTCCTATTGCATAGAAATGGGCCCTTCATCCCACCCTATCTACACCAAGTACCCACTTACACTAATCCCTTTTGTTCTCAAATTCCCATCAACTCCTCCCAGACTCTCCCACCACCCACCTACACCAAGGGCAAATTACTGTACCAACCATTTAACCTACCAACCATTTAGGACACTGGAAGAAACCCAGGAGTGGAGAAAACAGGGAGATTGTGCACATGAATAGCACCAGATGTCAGGATTGAACCTGAGTGGTAGGAGCTACGAGGACAAATGCCTCATTTCTCTGCAACTACTTGGAAATAACAGAATAGAGATTGCGAATAAACAATCAAAGATGACGACTACTAACAAACTGTTTCCAGTAAAATTCTTTCCTTGGTTTTCTATCAAGCAAAACCACAAGGTGAATTGTACTATGCTGCTTGGAAGATCAGTTTTCCAAGGTAACAAGATAGTAACCAGGTGTCCAACTAGGGAACAGGGACAAGTTCCAACCACTAGTGAAAAGTCATCAGACTGGTACAATTAACTGTTTCCCTCTCCACACATGGCACCAGACTTGCTGAGTTCTTCCTGCATCTTCGGTTTTTAATAGAACTGCCAAGGGTGGAGACAAGACAGAAGTGCATGAGACACAAGAGCCAGAACTGTGGTGGGATGGAAACCAGCTGCAAGGCTAGAGAAATTATAGAGACAAGGATACAAAGCCACAAGAGTGAAGAATTAGAAATATGCGAACACAAAGCCAGCCTAGATTCATGATCTTTTGTTCAGCTGAACACATCAACGGTAGAACAATTTCTATGCCTTCAGGTTAAATTGCCAGGACAGGATTAAAAAGTGTTTCCTCTGCTTAAGGAGACAGGGGAACAACTTTAATCATAAAGCGAGGCTATGTAGGGCAATGGTGATAAGCGCTTCTTCACACAAAGGTTACTAGAAATCTGCAACTTGAGACTGAAGGGGTGGTGGGGAGGGGGTCTAAAGAAAATTTCAAAGCTGAAGTTTTTAGATATTCATTATCTATGACTGTTAAGGGGTACTGAGCCAATGCAGGTTGATACTATTGAGATACAGATTACTCACGACTTAATGGAATGATGCAATAAGATCAAAGGTAGAATGGCCTAATTCTATTCCTGTATTCCCAAGTGTTCAATCTGGGGGATTTAAATACAGCACACACTTGGACAGAAATTAGATTTCAAAGTATTACAAATGGAGCGTAACCAATTTCAGATTTAAAACTGCAACTTCAAAGTGATTTGCTGTGAATGTGTCGTTGGAATAGGGTGAAGGAGCAGGGGGAGTAAATGGGAGGTCCCCAAAGGAATGACCAAAAACTGCAAACTTTGACTTTTGGCTGAGCAATTACCTCCCTTTCATTCATGGTTTTTAATTACCTTGAAATATATTATTGCCCTAAACGAACTGCACGAATTGCAATACCAAACCCGCATTTGTTGCCTGATGTTATTTCCAAATCCAGATTGGCACAGTGCTAACAGCAATTATAACGTTATTACTGACAGTAATTGCCACAAAGTCATGTTAAGTTGCCTTATTAAAACAAGTTTCCTCACATTTCATGTAAAACTTGTAACCAATTAATTTTTTTAAGATTCACCTTTGTATCTAATTAAAATAAGTTCTATTTTAACCACAATTACTCCTGTAGATTCAATATACAGAGTAATGCTTTATCTGAGAAGCATCCTGAAAGAAGCTACAAGAGGGGAACCACATTAAAACACAATGTTGTTGGAATCATCCATCACATGTAACTATATAATAAAACCATAATTTCTGAATGCTGCACTAGGGTTACAGAATAAGATAACACAATTATAGCGCAGGTTTAATACTGTGTTCCCTGAACTTTGAGGGCAATTCCAGAATTCTGGCCATGTGACTGTTGAAAACCCGCACGCTAGAAGTTAACTCTTTTCAAGGCTGCAATGCCCTTACTTATCAAGTTATTGACACCAAAGATCCCACCCTGTAAACATAACTGAACAAATCAACATTCTATTTACTTATTCAAAAGAGCAACAGTTTGACTAAAATGCCCAGGAGATGGAAATACTGAAACGTAGTGCAATGTTCTCAACATAATGAAACTTTATCAGAACATTTCTTCTTAGGCAGTCCCCCTGGGATTGAGGATGACTTGTTGCCACTTGGGTGTTGTGGGTTCTGAGGCGGCTGATGAGGCCAATGTGGGAACCATGGACAGGAGGTGCTTAACATCCATCCATTGCGCCAATACCAAAAGTTCATGACTTTGCTCCGGAGTCATCCATTCAAATGGCATGCTGATGCACTGAGACTTTACCCACATGTGCATTGGCATCCAACAGCATATAATGCACATCTGAAAATTCACTTGCACGTGTCCTCAAGCAGTTCTCAGCCCATGGAATCCAGATTTTAGAAATGGCTGCAGGTAGGTGTCATTTAAGTTAAAAAGAATTGTACGTGAAGTCTAATCTACTGCACAAGATGCTTTGGGCCTCGTATACAACAGATTTTTAAAAAAATCAATGGTCCCTCAAATGTGGATCGCACATTTAGCATGCTTTTGTCACAGCAGACTAATTTTCAAACCACGGACCTCTCAACGTAATTCACTATTTCAATACCAATATCTTTTGTCCAATTGATTTTATAGCTCCCCAAGTTCCACCTGGATTTACTTGCACCACCTGTGAAACCTGATGCATGGAAGTTCCAAATTCATAACTATAGATGCAAGTTATAAACATGTCCAAACATTGATCCAGTAACACCTAAAACAGCACTAGTTGTACCAGTAGTGCTTACCTTAATTTGCTACAAAGGGAAATAGTTTACATTTCTACTTGATGCTACTGCAAAATTTATGAATCAAAAAGGAAACCTACCTTCCACTTCCTGACCAATGGAGAGTCCCACCCATTTTCTCTGCAAGAAAAAAAATCATTAATGTAACAGCACTACTATAAAGACACACAAATTTCTCAAAGTCAGATTCAAAAAAGGACATTAGCAATAGAACATCACTGAGAAAAGCACATTTTTACCAGTTTTCAAAAGCACCTCAAAAGGTAAATACAAGACTGAACATCCTTTTGTGAATCACAGCCTTTAAAAGTGCACCTATGTTTTTCCACAATGCAAATATAATTGGCTTACCAGATTTCATATTTTAAGAATCCACAACGCTACATGCATGAAGGTGAAGCATTATCGAGATCCTTAAAATGCAGGATTTACAATGATAACATAGTAAGACGTTGAGGATTTTTTTTAAATCTCACAGTGCCATCACCCCATCACAGGCTTTGCCTTATTTCAATATGCTAATTTGGCAAAGGTGATGTTCTGAATGTTTAAGTATTAATAAATGTATTGGATTCATTTCATAAAGGTTCACCAAGAAGTTACTGGTAAGTCAGCAAAACTGAACATTGATATGTGTGCTCTATTATCAACCCAAATGGACATGTTAGGATTTAAGGCCCACCTTTAAGACTCAATTACAATGCCATGTTCTCAGTTCTGGGTTGACTTTAGCTTTACAGCAGTCATACCACATCAAATTTGTCCAAAAAATCCTCCCACCAATCTCCTCTTCCAGATATGGCTGGACTCCGGTAAAGGTTCCTATTGTCTTTAACCTCAATGGGACAGTCCCCAATTCCCTTCCCAGCATACTTTTGCCCAGCAAGGTCGGCCTTTTGCATCCAAACCACATCAGTGCAAGTCAAAGATTTTTCAAGCAGCAATGCCAGTGGCAGACCTCAATCAGCAACCCTTGGCAGGCAGTAATGTTTCTGGCCACACATGAAGAAGTAGTGGTTTAATAAAATAGAAGCAACTTGAGAGAAAGGCCCATTTTGTGTTGGGGGGCATTAACTATTGCAAATAGTATCTGTGAAATCAATTCTGATTAATTTGACATGCAAGGTTTTGAATATTTATTACAGAAGGGGACAGTTAGGAGAATGAGAGAAATGAAATGAATTATAATTGAAACTGATTTTTATTGTGAAGTTTATTCATAAAAAATATATATACAAGAAATACAAAAACTGGACAGCTCTCTTTACTTTCATAACACCGCCTGGTCTATACATGCATAGTGTTGTCAGGTCTATAGCAGGTTTTAGAATTAAGTGGAAAATGTTCAGGCACCCTTAGGTCACATGCTGGGTTTCCGGGAGCTGCTTAAAATGTATAGTGAAGATCAACACTTTTCCTTTTAGTATTTAAAAGCAGCTGTCACCATTCTTTGAAAGATCTGGGGTAAGTGGCAAGGGAATGCTACGAAGACCCAAAATGTTCACTCTGCCATTAGGAGTTATTACCCTGCAATGAAAATTCCACTGATATTCGTGCTCAACAAGGACAGTCACTCAGGGATTGAAATAAATACTCTTTTGGGGATTACAATTAACAATCACAGTTTGTAGTCAAGCACAATGTTATTTAATATTCAGGTAGAGCAGAATTTAGAATTAAAGCAGAAGAACTGAAAGCAGACTTTTAAAAATCAAATGTTCGATTCTCTTGAATGTCTCAGCTTCTAACACATTTAATAACATATTGGTGTTAAAGTTGGGAGGGGAAAGAATATAATGGTCATTCTGAGAAATTGAACTAACTTTACTTTAAACACACTGCAAAAGGCAAAACTTCCCTTAAATTGAGTACTGCAGAAAAGCACCAGCTTCCAACTTTAAACCATCACCACCACATCTATCAGCCTCAGATTTTGAAATACCACAACATAATATCACCCTTTAAACACTTGCACTCTCCATATGCAGAACTGCAAAGGACAAAGATAAAAAGGCAATTAACAGCTTAACTAGAGAGACTACAGTTTCACACATCCAGTGCTTCACTAGTAACACTAGGATGTCTAACACTTACTCACATTTGCAGCATTACATTCGTCCCACACTTCGCACAGAATAAAATGACATGCTGCATAAAAGCCAAGGTGAAACAATGCAATGCTAATCAAAAAGGTAATCCATTCCCATGATGTGCTAAAATTCAACAACCCATGGTGGTTTAAGGCATCACTGTCAACAATGGAGATAGAAGGATGTGCACTGACACGGGAAATCTGAAACAGAAAATGCTGGAAACACTTAGGTCAGGCAGCATCTGGGGAAGGAGAAACAATTAACATTTGGGTATAGGTCCCTTCTCAGACTGGGAAAGGAAGAGATACAAGTTAATTTATAGGGAAGGGAAGATAGAGGAGAAGGGATAGGGAGAGTCCCAATAGCTTGATGGAAAAAAAAGAATGCTGGAAGAACTAAGTGGGTCAAGCAGCATCTGTAGAGGCAAAAGGTGCAAGTTGACATTTTGGGTCAACACCCTGCTTCAGGACAGAGAGAGAACAGGGTGGAACCAGTTAGGGAGGGGATAGTGGAAACCAGGTGGGGAAGGGGAGGGCTAGGTCAGAGGCTGGCAGGCGATAGGTGGAACCAGATGGGGAGGGGATGGGAGGGATGAACAAAGGGAGAAGAAAACTAGGTGTACAGGTGAGTGTGTGTTGGAGGAGAGCACCTGGGTGACGGTTACCTGAAATTGGAAAATTCAATATTCACATCATTGTAAACTACCAAAGCAGAAAATGAGATGTTGCTCTTCCAATTTTTATCTGGCCTCTCCATTGCAATGGAGAAAGCAGATGACAGACAGGTGGTATGGGAGTGGGAAGGAGAGTTAAAAATTACATGTACAAGCTGTCCGCAGCTTACAAACACCTAACTCAAAGATTTGGTAGATAAGGGCAAATTTCCATAATACTATTAAATTCAACAGTCCAACTTTCAGTCCTATGAATGGCAGAGCTAGTTTCGTTTCTCTCTCCCCACTTTTAGTAATTGTTCTTTCTTATCAGTCTTTTGATGCTGTTCATTACAATACTGTGGAGGTATGGTTACCATATTGAGTGATTTTTGTGTATTTTCTGACTTGTGGACAAAATTGACTAAAGGACATTTGTACAAATGGAACCAGTTCGTTACCCAGGGATGGCCAGCCACCAGAAACTCAAGATGGTCACTGTAGACAGGGTGCAGCTGCTCTGCAAAATGGTCACTTAGTCTGTGCTAAGTTTCACCAGCGTAGGGGAAGCCACATCATGACCACCGAATGCAGTTGACCACGTTGGCAGGTGAACCTCTGCCTCATCTGGAAGGGCTGTTTAGGTCCTGGATGGTCGTGAGATGAGAAGTGAATGGGCATTTGTTACCCTGCATCCGAAAGAGATGTAAAATGCCAGGGGATGGAGGGGGGCGGGTGGGGAGGGCTGAGTGGACCAGGAAGTCACAAAGAGAATGGTCCCTGCAGAAAGTGAAAAAGGGGTGGGGGGGGGGGGGGGAGAAGGGAAGATGTGACTGGTGGTGGGATCACATTGGAGCTGGGAGAAATGGCGGAGGATAATGTGTTGGATGCAGAGGCTGGTGGGGGACCAAGGGAATCTATCACTGTTCTGCCTAGGCAGGGTGTTCAGATCAGATGCATCAAAGGCAGAAGGGAAGGCATGCCTCTGGAAGGAGCACATTTCAGAAGCTCTCGAGCAGAAGGCTTCAGATTGAGAAAGAAATGTGGCAGAGACAGAAATTGAGAAAGCATACTTACAGGAGGCAGTGTGGGAGGAGGTATAGTTGAGGTAGCTGTGGGAGTCAGTGGGTTTATAGAAGAAGTTTATAGGGGTACATAAGTTTATAGGGGTAGCGGTTAGCGCAACGCTATTACAGCGCCAGCGATCGAGGTTCGATTCCCGTCGCTGTCTGTAAGGAGTTTGTACGTTCTCTCGTGTCTGCGTGGGTTTCCTCCAGGTGCTCCAGTTTCCTCCCACATTCCAAAGACGTACAGGTAGGTTAATTGGGTTTAAAATGGGCGGCGTGGACTTGTTGGGCCAGAAGGGCCTGTTACCACACTGTAAATAAAAATAAAATTTAAAAATTTAATTTTAAAGATGTCAGTGGCAGGTCTATCTCTGGAGATGGAGACAGATCCAGAAAATGGAAAGTGTCAGAGATGGTCCATGTGAATTTGAGGGTAGGGTGGAAGTTGGTGGTGAAGAGGATGCAATTGATGACTTCTGCATGAGTGCAGGAGGTGGCACCAATGCAGTCATCAACGTAGCAGAGAAAGAGCTTGTAGGGGCTGGGTGGTTGCCAGTATAGGCTTGGAACAAGAGTTGTTCCATGCAGCCAGCAAAAAGACAAAGGCAGCTAAAGCTCAAAGCTACCACTTTGATCTGTAGAAAGTGGGAGGAATTAAAATAGTTGCTGAGGGCAAGGACAAATTCTGCTAAGTAGATCAGAGTGTTAGTGAGAGGGGCGGGCTGGGGGGGGAAATGGAGGCGTAGAGAGTGGACATCCATGGTAAAGATGAGCTAGTTGGGACCAGAGAATAGGAAGTTGTTGAAATGGAGGGCATGAGAGGTGCCCTGAATATAAGCAGGAAAGGACTGAACAAAGAGACAGGAGTCCAGGTATTAAGAAATGGATTCAGTGGGGTGGCAGCAGCAGCAGGCAGAAACAATGGGCCTACCAGGGCAGTGTGCTTTACGGATCTTAGGTAAGAGATAGAAGCAGGCACTGTGGGGTTGGGGGGCTATGAGGTTGGAGGCAGTTACCAGCATGTTAAGCTACTTTGCTGGCAATGTGTTGTTGGGCAAGGCTGTGGGACATGCAGAGTATATGACTGGGATACGAAAGAGGTAAAATGACAACAGGAAGAAATAGCCAGTTCTGATATGGACAGAAAACAAGAGCAAGTTATCTGAAGTTGGATAATTTGATAGAGTCCAGAAAGCTGAAATGTGCCCATATGGAAGACGAGGTGTTGTTCCTCAAGCTTGCGTTGGGCCTCATTGTAACAGGTGAGAAAGCTGCAGACAAAAGCGAGGGGGGGAGTGAATTAGTGGCCAGCAACTAGAAGCTCAGGGTCACTCCTGCAGACTGAATGCCAGTGCTTCACAAAGCAATCAACCAATCTGTGCTTGGTTTCACCATTGTAGAAGACACCACAATGCACATTGGAATTAGAATTGTTTATTACTGTCACAAAGTCAAAGTCGAGTTTATTGTCATATGCATATGTATGCACAGGTGCAATGAGAAACTTAGTTGCAGCAGTATCACAGGCACAAAGGATCATTCACAAGAAAAACAAATTGTACACAATTTTTTACAAGAAAGAACAATTAGAACAAAAAAAAGTCCATTTTAGTGCAAAGTAATTTGGGTTTTGTTGGTTAAAGAACCGAATGGTTGAAGGGAGGTAGCTATTCTTGAACGTGTTGGTGTGGGAGACTGTTTTGCATGCCATTCATACAGATCATTTCAAAACACAAGTACAAGTACACTGCAGTAGTACAAGGGAAAACCAATAACACAATGCAGAATATAGTGTTACAGTTACAAATGAAGTGCAACACAGGTAGACAATAAGGTGCAAGGGCCATAACGAAGTAGATTGAGGTCAAGCGTTCCCTTTTAAATGTACAAGAGGTCTGCTCAATAGTCTAATCACGGCAGGATAGAAGCTGTACATTGGCTAGATAAGTGGAAAAGCAGGTCGACACAGTTTTGAAGAAAGTTAGGGACAGGGAAGGACAAGACCAAGAGGGAATTAAACACAAGGATGAAAAGTTAAATCTGAGAAATGACAGGACTGGGAGAAGATATAGTAAAGATAGGCAACAGAGCAGAAACAGTAGTTTGTACTGCAGAGGAAATGGGGCTGGAGCCTCAATTTGGGGCCAAGGAGGATGCCAAGGAGTAATATGAAGCCACCAGTGATGGCACAGAATTGGTGGCAGTAGCCAAATCCTTCAGCTACTGTCTTCCCAATGTCGACTTTAAGGAAATTGAGGCTCACTTGTGACTGGACAAGAGAGAAAAAAAAAGTACAAAAGGAGAGAAGTAGGGTTGAGTGTAGTTTGCACACATCTTACAAGGGGACTACAAGGCCAGGTATAATATGAAAAATTACTCAAGATTAAGGAATAGGTTATTTGGAAAAGGACTGAAACAAGATTAAAAAATTCAGGGGATCTAAACTGGCAATGAAATCACTCAGTTCTGAAATACACCGATGTAACATTTGGATAAAAAGGATTATACTAGTTGGTATTGAAATGCACAAATACCCAAAATGAGAGGAATCTTTAGCACTCCAGAAAATCAAATAATACTGATTAAGAATATTGTCAGGAGAGAGTAACAGACAAACATATGGCACATGATATTCAGTGCAAGCACATCTGAATCTATGCTAGTAACATGAGAACAGTATTACAGTGTGAATGTTAAAGAGTAGAGGGACTTGTAGATTCACTTTAATATTAAAAAGGCAGCTCCTCTAGGTGATAATCTTATGAAAAGACATAAAATTTTCTGTTCAAAAATATAAAAAAGCATATGATTATCATATCATGAAACACTAAGTCCCCAGATGACTAGCGAATTGTTTTGGGTTCCACAGACAATGAAGATTCATCAAGACTTTTTCTCTGTTATAACCACATAGATTAGGGGAAGATTTAACAGAATTATGAACAGATCATAAGTCAGATAGAAGACATTTCCAGGATTTACAAGGTCAACCAAGATTAAGTGCAAAATTAGAATAGAACACATAAGAAATTTCACATGCTTAAAGACGATATTCAAAGTTAATGACTGAAGTAGACACTATGTCAATAGTTCGAAGTTTGATTGGAGAGGTGGGAGGAAGCACAAGGATAGAGATAAATCCACTGAAGGTAAATGCCAAGAAGGAGCAATTGGAACCAATGGCAATTCCACCGAGCTGGACATAGTAGAGGAGGCATTGCAGGTGCCTGATGCAATCAATTACATTAAATAAAAGCTGCAGAAACCAAGTCTACCTAGAAGGGATAATCACCATAGCTGCTGCCAACACCATTTATGACTTTGGTTAAGGCATTTTCAGCCAAGAGCAGGGCAACACCCAAGTGGAGAAATTCAAGCAGGAATTAGAGAGTGGCTTCAAATGTAACAGTGTATTTAAAAACGTGGGCACTGTAGCCTTGCAATACAATGCAAAATTCAGATAATACATTATTTGATTGTTCAGTAGTCCTTATGTTTCTGCATCTGGCTCACCAGGTACCGATTCCTGCATTCCTTCTCACACCACAACCCTGGTTCGCACAATGCCTTCAAACTCACCTTGTTGTTTCCCACACTCCCTTGAAACTTGCCAGGTTCACTCAAAAATACTACCAAACTACGTAACATCTAAAATAAAATCAATTAAAACTGTGTTCCAGTTTTAATTGGAATAACATCCAATCGTCCAGAAAATTTACCAGTCCAGCACCAAAGTCCCAAGTGTGCTGGATTAACAGTTTTACTGCAGAAGGAAGTAGTCTGGGGTAATGGCTAATGACAGCAGTTTTCCCTCTCCACCTCAGCTACCATCCCACCAAAAAGAAAGAATTCATACCATTTCATCGCCGTTAACCGCTTCTTACAAGTTTGCATGAACACTATATCATGCATAGTGTAACCCTCTGTAGTACGAAAGGCCATGGCTGTCTGGTGACAGTGACAACACTGACCCCTCTGGTCAGATGATAGCATTGCTCATCGGGTCAGAAGTGAGACCACTGTCAAAAGTCTGGCTCCACCCCACCCATCAGGTGTAAGCATAGAGATTGGCCTTGGAGAGCACCTTTGTTCCTGGGTCTGCCTGACCATTGGCCTTGGTAAACACCTTTGTCTTTGACCCCCAAACCATTGGCCTGTTTGAATTACCCGAGTTAGATCCACCCAGCTCTCCCCATAAAAGATGCTGCACGTGTGTAACCCTCTCTCTTTGCTGATTGCTGCCAGGGTTGAGACCACAGGTGAGAGGGTGCACTTCCACAGGGGTCTAGGAGCCTCCTAAGTAGAATCCCAGTAGCACAGAGCCGTTGTTTGTCCAGATTCAGGGGGTTCAGACAACTTATTTGTTCGTTCCCTGATCATTTGTACTAGTTCGTTGCATGCGCGTGCACTTCACCCGTTGCAACTCCCCTCACGTTTCGCGATCACCCGAGTGCGAGTGTGCATTTGTTCCTTTCCATTCTGTCCCCATGTCTGTCTTTGTAAATAAAATTCTCCTTTTTAAAGTACAAAGACTGTGTCCAGAAAACTATTTTTGATACACAAAAGAACCTCTCCCATCACACCATCTTTACCTGTGGCAAGCTGAAGGCAATGGTCCCTGGAAGCACAGTGGTGTGACTTTTCACCGTGAAGACAAATTTGTGGTTCGGACTGGTTTTCACAAGCACATGCCTAGAAGAAAAGAAAAAAAGTTGTAAGACACTGAAAAGGGATGGGAAATCATCCCCATTAGGGTGAAACTAAAGTTCAGAAGTTGATAAAGCTGAATATATCAGAAGCTGTGATTTCTAACAGTGTACAATTAGAACACCAAGCTGGGATGACAGTAATGCTGTCCAAAACGCAGGCTGCACCAGCATCCTGTTTCTTTAAGGATAGAGAGCCAGTCACTGCAGCACGACTGGATTCTGCCATAAAATACAGAAGCGCAATTTACCAAGGGCAAAGACTGGCCCCACATCCCTTTCATCAAGGCCCTTTGGGAAACAGTCCTGCCAGGGCACCCCCAGTCATGCTCTCCGTTTCCCACTACACTGCCAGTGTCCTATAAACCAGGTCAATAATTTGCTTTCAATTCCATGAGCTGGGAGTTTTACTAGAAAATGAATATTTCAGGAAGTAACAAGGGAAGTAGGATGTTTCACATTGTCCATACAGATCTCAGCAAGGCATTTGATAAACTCCCACATTCCACAAGGGAGGAGGTAAGGCAGATGAGGTGACTACAACAGCACATGGAATACTTACTGTATGTTACTGTAAGGCAAAGAACAGGAGGATTATGATAGAACCTAAACTTGCTGGAACACCGTCCAGTTCTGCCCATGCCTCTTCAGGAAGAATGATAAATCACTGGAGGAAGTAAAGAAGAGGTTTGTGGCCAGGGCTGCAAAGCAAGGAGAGACTCACTGGGCTGGAAGTGGTGTCAGCCACTTTATCATTCTTTGTCAGTCAAGTGGTGTCAGAGGTGTTTAACCAGGTCAGTCACACTTTGCACAAAATTAGTTAAACATACAGCTTACCAATACTTTGTTCATCTAATCATGTCTCACAACGATGCCATTAGCTTCACATTATAGCCACACACTGATTGCTGTCAGACTTTCTAAACTACAGGTTATTTCGTAGCTTGTGCAATTTTATTTCATCTGACATGCAGAGCAACACCAAGGTACTTAGGCTTTATTGGGTAGACATAGGGAGCAGTATTCCCATGGCTGGTTTTAAATCTAGGGGTCAACAAGGGAGCAGCTGTTTTCTGGCTGTAGGGATCAACTCGCTCAGAAATCCACTCAAAATATTCTGAAAATAGTGAACTGCAGAAGCCAAAGCACAACAATGCACATATGAAAAGTTTGCTCACTCAGTTTTAAGTAAATGTGAAATTTATCATAACGACATTTTTAAATGCCATGAACAGCAATACTGAAGAGGTAAGGCTCCTTCACTCCATTTCAAATTAGGCCTCATCTCCAGATTATGCATCTTCACCATGTTTTGCATCAATGCCAAAATTACAATATAAAACGCAGCCTTAATTTACTGAGAAACATGTGGTTACATATTGCATGTTTTGCTGAAAATATCTAAAGCACAATCAGTATCTATGGAAAAATGTACCAAGGAGATATTTAAAATATGAACTGGAAAATCACAACTGTCATGCAAGCATTACTTCTCAATTTTGCTGGGTGCTTCTGTTTAACTGAGATTTAGACTTAAGGAGATTTAGCAGCAAATCAGAAACTCTGTCACAGTCTATTAAATCCAAGCACTGAAGAGCTACCACTGGCACAACAGCTCTGCCCTTGGAACTATTCATGGCAACTGGTCATATTACATTTCCTTAATCTCACTTGCATAGCACTGGTCACAGCATGAGAAAGCAATAGATTCCACAGTAAAACACGCATCAGCAGTCCTTCAAGGTCAATAGTCTCTAAACAAAATAAAAAGGTTTGAGATAGCTGCATCTAGCAGTAGACCTGACTGCATGGGGAATTTTAAAAAGTCTGCATCCCCCACTGTTCCTGTGAATCTGGTACTGAACAAGCACCACCAAATCACAAGCTGAAAATCTGGCTCAACAAGGCCAGCAAGACTGAACAACCTGTATATACACTGCATATAAAAATTTGACGTCAGGTTAAAATTCTAATAAATTAATACTACAACAAGTCCCAATTTGTAAAGTGGATTTTCTGAACCTATAGCTGACTGCAGTCATTCAAGTATAAATAAGAGTTTATGCTGCTTAAAAATCAGTAAATCAATAAGTAAATCCAGGCTGCAAATATTAATTTGCTTAAAACATTAGCAAGAAAATATCGGTCCATCTTGCTGAGTTTGCTGAAAGGGCTAGCTAGATCTGAATAATGAATATTAAAGTTTAGATTTTCAGAAGGCCTTCGACAAGGTGCCGCATAAGAGGCTGCTTAATAAGATGAGAGCCCATGGAATTACAGGAAAGATATCAGAATGGGTGAAGCACTGGCTGATAGGCAGAAAGCAAAGGGTGGAAATAAAGGGATCCTGTTCTGGTTGGTTGCCGCTTACTAGTGGCGTTCCGCAGGGGTCGGTGTTGGGGCCGCTTCTTTTTATACTGTATATGGATGATTTAGATTATGGATTAAATGGTTTTGTGCTAAATTTGCAGATGACACCAAGATAGGTGGAGGAGCAGGAAGTGTTGAAGAAACAGAAGGGTTGCAGAGAGACTTGGACAGTTTAGGAGAGTGGGCAAAGAAATGGCAGATGAGATGCAATGTTGAGAAATGTGTGGTTGTACATTTTGGAAGAAGAAATAAACAAGCAATTATCTAGATGGGGAGAAAATTCAAAGTACAGAAGTGCAAAGGGACTTGTGGGTACTCATGCAGGATACCCTAAAGGTTAACCACCAGGTCGGATCAGCAGTAAGGAAAGCGAATGCTATGTTGGCATTCATTTCAAGAGGAGTAGTGTATAAAAGTAAGGAAGTGTTGATGAGGCTCTATGGGGCACTGGTGAGACCTCATATGGAATACTGTGTGCAGTTTTGGGCCCCTTATCTTAGAAAGGATGTACTGACATTGGAGAGGGTTCAGGAGAAGATTTACGAGGATGATTCCTGGAATGCAAGGGCTTACATATGAGGAGCGTTTGTTGGCTCTTGAACTGTATTCATTGGAGTACAGAAGAATGAGAGGGGACCTCAGAAACATTTCGAATGTTGAAAGCATTGGACAGAGTAGATGTGGCTAAGTTGTTTCCCTTGGTAGGTGAGTCCAGGACAAGATGGCACAGTTTTAGAGTTAGAGGGTACCCATTTAAAACAGATGAGGAGAAATTTTTTTAGCCAGAGGGTCATGGATTTATGGAATTCTTTGCCACATACAGCTGTGGAGGCCCAATCACTGGGGGTGTTTAAGGAAGAGATTGATAGGTATCTCTTTAGTCAGGGTATCAAGGCATATGGGGAAAAAGGCCCGGAATTGGGGCTAGTTGGGAGAATAGTTTAGCTCATGAAGTGGCAGAGTAGACTCAATGGGCCGAATGGCCTACTTCTGCTACCTTGTCTTGTGAAAATCAGAATACTTCTTGCCCATAGAATACATACAAAATGGCTGAAAATACCCTCTAGTCCTTACACAAGCCTGGTTAAAAAGGAGCATATGAACTACAGGCGGGTGTGACATTACAATGCAAAAAGTCAACAATATGCACAAAAAATCAATGCCTCTACAGAATTATTATAACTTTTAACATGCAATTGTTTAAACTGGCCAAACTCAATGCAGTAAAGATAAGTCGTGTAGAGGCATGTCCAATAGATTAGTCTCAGTGTGGCATAAATTGATTGGCCCATTTTGATAGGGAAGATACAAATGAATCCACCAACTTGCATTCAACAGTTACCATCTTCACACAACAGTAGAGAGGTAAATGAAAGCTACTTCCTGCACAACTCCTGAAGGCCAGAGACAAAACTCTTGTTCTTTGGCCTACAGATTTCATATGTTCAGTGAGTGATTGATGCAATTAATGTTGCAAATTTGATTTCCAAACAACTCTTTAGCGCACTTTAAGCAAAAGCATGAAGTACTGCATTCAATTTTGATGATTCCTCTACTTAGAGTCCATCTTCATTGGGGTGAAAGTGGAGATTTTGCGTACAATAACAAAAGCATTGGGCTATTTGTTATCATTTTGTATAGTCTTCACACAAAAATAATAGGGCTTCATCCTGTGCACCAAAGGTGGCTCGGTGATCTAATACAAGAAATACATTTGTAGAAAATGAGAATCTATATCTAGTGGTCAGTAAATCAGCAATGAGATTGAAAATTTAGGTCATGACCTAGAAGCATAAAACAGGAAGCTCCAAAATTATAACAGAACATTGAATCCATCAAAAATGACAAAGCCAAATCAATTTAGTAGAGGAATACAATACATCATACAAAAAAAAAGATATCTATAAGGAGATGGAATGAAAATGAAGTTCCAAAGCTAAACCAAAATCATGATATGATGGGCCAAATGGTCTCATCCTGTGTTGAAATTCCTCAGATTTTCTAAACTCAGGGCAAAGCAGCTTAAATGGAACTGAGAAAGGAAAATAATCTCAATGCCTCTGACTGTGTGATATAGTTAGAACCATGGACAGCAGCAATATGCCAGCTCAGCCAATAGCAATTGTCAGCCAGGATTGAAGGGCAAGTACACCACAGTGAAACAGTTGTCAGTGTTTGTTGACGTCAAACTGAGCTAAATATTTATTGGTACAATATTTAAAATCAAGAGAGAAAAAACAAAGTACAGTGGACTATCCACATATTATTCTCACATAGACAACTCCAAAGCAATGCAACTGTGCTCTTGTGCCTCAATGCAAACAAAATAGGTAAAATTAAAACTGCTTCAGATAAGATACCTACATTATGATAAATCTGTTCATTGGAATAGAATAATTATACCAAATGCGTTTAATTCCTATTTGGACATTTTCCATCCCAGAGAGAGACAAAGAGTACCTCATTTCATTAGCATTTTAATGAAATAAATTCAGAAAAAAAATGTTTGAAAAAAAAAAGCTCTATGATTCTGGAATTAAGTGATTACTATTCCTAGGACATTGTGTCATGAGCAAAGGGCCCCAGGAAATACACAAGCATTAGAAATGGAAAATGTACTATAATTTGAAATACAATTAAGTAGCATCGAGAGTCATCAATAAATCATAAATTGCTGATAGAAAATACTGACACAACTTCAGTATATCTGCTGATCAGAATAGTAAAGATGGGTGTAAAAGTTCTTCAGGGCCAGGAAGCATGTTAAACTAGTGTTTCAATGAAGTTCTGTGCAAGGGTTTACCACCAAAAAATTCTCCTGCACATAAAGCCCAGCGGGTTGTGCACAATAAAACAAGCCTCACATGTTTAACACACAAAGGCTTCCCTGTCACAGAAAAAGCAGAGGAAATTAAATGGATTACAGACTGTTGTGGAGAGAAGTTGAGGACAGGGTCACCTGAGCAGGGAGTTGGGAGAGAAGGTCATGATGTGACAGTGCAATGGGGAGTCAGGGTTGACATCACAACAAGATATGGTTGTCACAATCCCACTGAGCGAGGCCTGCAGCACAGGGCAAGTTCTCAGCTTAAGGAAATCTACATACAGCTGGTTTTAAGTACTACAAGTTGAAGCCTTGGGCCTGACCCTGCAAGTATTGAGAGCTGATATTTCACTCATCATAAAGGGTGATTCTGCATGAGCCGCTCCACTCCATTCATGAGACAAGCATGCATTGCTGATTTACATAAGGGGCATGCAAGCATGCATTGGACTGCACCTCAGTGCATATTACACAGAAAAGACTTGGAAACAAATTTGCAACCCAATCAAATTCAGTAGTCAATTTCCCACTAAAATTCTACAGGACGATGCAAAACCTGGTACTGTGTGTTGCTACAGTTTCTTCATAGCGTCGATTATTCTCGTTAACACCCCAACAAGCTAAGTTAGGGTCTTGCTCTTTTAGCATCACCAAACCTTCTTCAAATTTCTTCAAAGCTGCTGCCATTTCTTTTATAGTGAATCTTTCCAGGCTCTAGGGTTTCAACTTCTCACTCTTTTTCCTCTTCTAACAGCTGCTTTTCCAGTTCCATAAGGTCTTCATTGCTTAGCTCTGTCACATTATTGCCATGAGTATTTTGACGACGATGACACGAGCATGTTTGATTGGATTCGAAATTCATTTGAATGCATGCTTACTGATTTAAATGGACGTGAACAAGAAGAATTGACTGAACTGTCATCCGACAGGACTCTGAACTTGCTGTTCAACCGAATGGCACTGTTGTCATTCTGGATAGCATGTTCTCAGGAGTATCCACTGCTATCTGGCAAAGCCGTCAATGTTCTGTTACCATTTGCAATCACTTACTTGTGCGAAATAGCATTTTCTGCAGTCACTGCCATGAAAGCCGAATACAGATCAAGACTGAATATTGAGGATGACATACGCGTATGTTTGTCACACATACCACCATGTTTGGACAAACTCTGCAGTGCAAAACAGGCACAACCTTCACATTGAACTGAACACAAAGACACCGCTGATAATTATCGGTGATTGAAATAGTCACTATTTCAACAGGGCCTATGTGCAGCAATTTAAGTGTTGTATGCATGAATTATCGATTATTTGATTTTGTGGGCTTTGGGGGTCCGTCATCCAACAAGGACATGTTCTGGGGGGCCACAGCATGAAAAAGGTTGAAAACCACTATTCTACGGAACAAAAAAATGAGTTCAGTGTTTTGCGTTAATCAATATTCCATTACAGAGTAGATATTGAGCTCTTATAATACCAGGAGTTGTCAAGTGATAATCAGGCCCAAGGTGTGCAAATATTTTATACAAATTTTCCGGTGGTATATTGATGATCATAATTATCAATCCAACACTGGCAGTAACTCAAGAAACCCTACAACTTTACAGAATGGAAAGAAGGGGAATCTTACAGAGTTTGACAGCTTTATCTTTTATCTGGCTACTACCCAAATCTGTGGCATTGCAGACATGACTTTCTATACAGGCAGCCACTGAATTAAAGCCACCAAGTCATTGAAAACAATCCTATGAAATTGGAGAAGTACATTTTCCTGACAAACCATGTAAATAAAAAGGAAAGTTTTGCTTTTTACCCTTGATTTTGTTCTAACTGGAAAATCATTTCAAAGCAAGGCTGGCCAGGAGGGGTTTCACTCAGTAGAACATAGAACAAATGTAGCACAGCAACAGGCCCTTCAGCCCACAAGCTGTGCCAAACCAGATGCCAAATTAAACTGAATCTCTTCTCCCTGCACATGATCGGAAAACCTCCATTCCCTGAACATTCATGCATTTGTCTAAAAGCCTCTTAAACACCATTGTCATTTCTTCTTCCAATACTACCCCGGAAGATCACTCCAGGTACCTACCACTCCTGAACTAAAAAAACTTGCCCCACACATCCCCTTTAAACGTGTCCCCCTCTCACCTTAAATGCACATTGTCTAGTATTTGACATCTCTACCCCGGGAAAAAGATTCTGAATGTCTACCCTATCTACGCCACACATAATTTTATAAAATTCTGTCAGATCTCCCCTCAGACTCCAGAGAAAACAAGTTTATTTAACCTCTCCTTATAGCTCATACCCTCTTATCCAAGCAGAATCCTGGTAAGCCTCCTCTGTACCCTTTCTGAAGTCTGCAACATCTGTCCTGTAATGGGGCGACCAGAATTGCACACGATACTCCAAGTGCAACCCAACCATAGTTTTATATAACTACACTACGGCTTCTTTAATCTTAAACTCAAAGCCCCAACCAGTGTCATATGCCTTCTTTACCACCCTATCAACTTGCATGACTATGAATGGAAGATGAGATTTTCAATAAAAATGTTCAATGATTAATGTCCAGGGAAAGCCATGCTGACAATTGTTCAAGCAAACTATGTCCTATTTGTCCTTTGACAACTTTAGCATTCTACAATCTGGGCAGATGTGTGCAATGGAATTTCCACTGATTTATTAAAGTATCCCTGGGTATCTCTGGGGCAGCACTGAAATATTGATCAAGATTAAAAAAACTCCTTGCACAAATGGGTATGATCCAAACCCGCAAAATTAGTAAACTATAGAAAAGTATGACTTACTACACACTGGGTTCATTGGTTTAAACAGAGGCAGAGTTTTGGCTTGCCCTTTTGTTCTCCACAAGGTCAGCAACACTACAACTAGCTTGAACCATACCTCCAGGATTCAGCCAGGAATACAAGAACAGCTGCTGCCACAGCTGAACACCTTCAACGATGACATGCTGATATTATTTCTGCTCCTGGCACAGAAAACTCATTAACTCATATTAATGAGTGTTAATATTTGCATCAAAAATCACTACCTTGAAACATAGACAATGCAGACAGTCAGAAATGCTATCCATGTTCCGAATCCACAGTCAATTGTCTGCATTTGCAATGTCTGAGATGCTTTACATTACAGAATTCCTCAAAGTATTTACCTTTTCTAAGAAATAGACTGCACTTGAGCAGAAGTCTCATGCAGCTTAATAATCAAAATAAATGTGACAAAGTCCAAACTTGAGCCATGTTAGTCCACTGCAACGCAAAAACCGATTGTTACCACCAAATTACTTCTACTTTAAGCCCCATTTACCATGAAACAGCAAATAGTGCAAAAGGCAAACAAAGCACACATTTAAGCTGCAATTGTCCTTTAGCCAAAAAAAATGGCTAAAGAATGGCTAAACGGAGATTCAACCCATTTATACATCCTTGCATTTTTCTTAGCATTAACAAACTTTATAACAAAAACAAGGGCCCTTTGCAAATAATATTAGCAGTATTAAAAAATGTTCATGGGTGTTCTCAGCACAGCACATAATACTGAAACCCTCCCAGCTTCTGGAAGTGCACAATGGATCTCCATGTGCTACTGCTGCAATGGTAACTGAACCCACAAAACTGTTCCTGATGTGCAATAATAGATCATGTTCCACCTGAAACACTAGGGAACACGGTTATAGATCAATGTGGATTCCATCATCCCAAGTTAAACTGGGGTCTGCTCATATTGCACCACAACTAACTGATGCATCTTTGCAGAGCTGAATCTACCGATTGCTGCAGGGGCACACAACTCTTTGAAACAGTTGTGCGCTTGAGATCCACAATGCCTGCATCAGAATGCATCTCCTGCTTTCGTATGAACCATTCAAATGCTTCCCAATTTTTCAAACCACTACCATTAAACTATTTGCTTAACAAATTTTAAAAACTGTCATAGGAAAGGGAGAGGACATGAATGTGAACAGGAGTGATCAGCTTTATAAGCTGAGCTCCCTTTATTCCAAAAGCTCACCAAAATATCAGTGGGCAAAGCCCAGAATTCTTTTAAACCCATGAAAACTAAACTTACCAAACTCAGAGGTGAAACACAATTAATGGAAACAAGATAAAATATAGGAGAAAATAGACGTTTCTTTTTAAACAGATGGGGTTTATATGAAGTGGGGGTTTAGGGGAAGTAGGAAAGAAAAAGAAAGCCTTATGTGATCTGCGACATTGACATAGATCGGGTGAGCCAAATGTTTTTTTGTTGTGCTGCAAATTATTAAATGAAGCACCAGTCCTGAAACTGGGACAGACCTGATGCAATGGACAATTACTTAACTGGGAGAGGAGGCAGAGAATTAACAATCTACACAGTTACATAAACTCAAATCACTTTTTTTTAAAAAGACACAAAAGCATCCACCTACAGCTTTACTATTTTAATATTCAAAATGCCATCTGAAAAAAGCACTGCAATTATCTTTGATGTGCCAGGCATTTGCACAGCATTTCCTATGTTTGCAGAGTAAATTTGCAGCAAATCTCAAAGATGTAAAAAAAATACGTAAATGTGCACATGTTACATCGCCCCTGCCCATGAAATGAAAAAGAAAATCAAGTCACATCATTCCGGGCTTTTTGTAAATAAATGTTACAATTGCCATTGGATTGCATCACAAAATTATTGTTCTCAGAACACTGACATTGTCTGCAACACAAACTTAAAATCAATATTCTTCCTGCAGAATTCTGCATTTCCAGTACACTGAATAGTTTGGCTACCTGATCATAATCCCAAACGATATATTTGTGTACTACCAATAGGACTAGCGGATGGTGATACTGTCCATCATTGTTTCTCTCTGTAAATCAAGGTTCCTCAACCAAATATTCCACCAACCCCAAAGTATACCAATATGGTTAAATATTCATTCCTAAAGTGACAATATGACTTTGATGCCACATCAACACAATAGGCCCAAAGGAAACTGAGTCAATGGGCAAAGAAGTCAGCATTTTGGAAGGGGAATAATGTATCGGAGAAAGAAAGCTGTGCAACCTCTTGATGTACTGGTGTTGGATCAGTACATCAATTAAGCAAAATCTATTTAGTTTTATTATTTTAGGAAAAGGTTTGTATGTTAGTTAACTTTAAGGATGTCTTCACCATTTTACCAACACAGACTGCAAGCAGTTGAATACATCATTTATGCCTCTATCAATTGAACCAAATAGTTGCACGAGAATTCACCCTGGAATAGATTTCTTATTCAACAGCTGGACACAGATTTAAGAAACACACAAGAGATGTGCAGAATCTGGAAAGCATCATTCATCAGAAAAATCTGCCATTTTGAGTCAAGATTGTAAATTAAGCCACAGACGAGTACAGTAATTTCAGATTGGAAGCATGCAATAAAATGGATGGTTCAGTCTCAATGTTAATTACTAACCTCACTCCTCCAACTGCATCCTAAAGTTAACCTAACTAAATTTGGCATTGTGAAATAACATGCACCTTTTCGACCATTAAAATGAAGGTCACAGCAGAATTGATACCCTATGCTAAATAAAAGTTGTTATTCAATAATCTAAATTCTCACATGGTCAATTAAAATATTAAAACGTACAATATTGCATCTATTTGCAGAAAGCAATGCAAGGAGATGGGGAAAATTAAAATAAATTACTTAATCAACTAAACGACCAGCCAATCTTGCTAATGCACAATACCTCATCTTTCAGCTATATTAACAGCAAGTTAAGATAGAGGGCAGAGAGGAGGCAAACCAAGAGAGTATTGCAATAATCACGTGTATAAGTAACAAAGACATTATACAAGGGTTTCACAGATGGCCCTGAGATGAGTCAGAGTCAGAAATTATGAAAGTAGAAGAATGTATCTTGGTGAACAGATGCAAGCTGAAAGCTCAGAGTTAAAGATAATAGCAAGTTTGCAACTGCTCTGATTTGGCTTCCAATGGTTGCCAGGGAACAGAGTTAATTGGAAGTGGGTGGGAGCAGAATAAAAGGTCTCAGTAAGAATGTGAAATAAAAACTGAAATACATTTACTGCAATGGTTGTATAAAACAGAGTTCTAAACAGAATGAGAAGCAAGGAACCACCCATCATTTGAGAATGAGATACAGGAGTAGGCCTGACATTTCCTCAAGCTGCCTCCACTGTTCACTAAGATCTTGGTTGATCTGATTATTGGCCTGGTCATCATAAAAGTTAGATCCCTATATACCAAAAGCCCATCTCAGCCTTAAAAATCTTTAATGACTCAGCATCCACAGCTCTGAAGTTGAGAATGGCAAAGATTCGCAGGCCTCTTAAAAAAAATCTTCCTTATCTCAGATTTTAATGGGTGCATCGTCATTCAGAAGTTATATCCCCAATTCTAGATTACTCCACCAGGGGATAAGTCCTCACTGCATCTACCCTGTCGAGAGCCCACAGAAATTTGAATGCTCCAACAAGATCATGTCTCACTCTTCTTCAAACCTTGAGCATCCAGACCCAATATCTTTCTTAATAGGGCCACCACTTTATCCCAAAAAAGGCAATCCAGTAGACCTTTCCTGCACTGCCTCCAAGGCACGTACATCCTTTAAGACAGACCTCTAAAATTATACAAATTACTCCAGATGCAATCACACCAAAACCCAGGATAAGCAGCAAGACTTGGCTTTTACATTCCCTCCCCTTGCAACAAAGGTCAACATTCCACTTGTCTTCCTATTTACTTATTGAACCTGCATTCGAATTGTCTTGCTGATACCTTGACATCCAGATCTTTGAACATCAGCATTCATTAATCTCATTCTATTTAAATAACATTCTGCTCTTCTATTCTTCTCAATGTGGATGACTTCATTTGACCACAT
Organism: Pristis pectinata; assembly: GCF_009764475.1. Taxonomy (NCBI): domain Eukaryota; kingdom Metazoa; phylum Chordata; class Chondrichthyes; order Rhinopristiformes; family Pristidae; genus Pristis; species Pristis pectinata. The sequence continues at coordinate 27,388,958 of NC_067429.1, read as the reverse complement.
TATACTACATCTACCATCACTTTAATCACTCAAATTAGTTTGGATTCCTTCATAAATTTTGTGTCCCTTCAACTTCTTTTCCCACCATCTTTATATCAGCACTGAACATGAATACAATAGACTTGGCCCCCTCCATTCAAGTTAATTATGTATACTGTAAAAAGGTAAGGACCAGGACCAAGTCCAGTGGCACTTCACCAGTTACAAACATGAAAATAACCCATGTATCTCCACAATACATTGTCAGTAAATCAGTCCTTTTTCATTGCTATTACTTCAATTCAACAAGCCATTATCTTGTAGAGCAATCTTTAAAGTTGCATCTTGCTGAATGCCTTTTGGAAATCTAAACACACTGGAATGACAGGTTTCCTTTTATCCATTCTGCTCATTACATCCTCCCTGATCTTCTATATCAGAGCCAATAGTTCTACCGGCTCTTACCCACGTAGCTGTAAGCAGCTCAAATCTCAGGCACAATCTCCATCTAGCCATCCTCTCTAGCGATGTACCAGTCCAGTGACACTTGCATTGCACCAGTGAATCCACTGATGGAGCGCAGATTTGCTCAGATTTCTCAGTGCTTAGGCTTGGAAGTCTGCCCACTCAGCTGGCACTAGGATAACTTAGTATATCAGATAATGGGCAGGAATGATAAGTATAAATTAATGTTGTTATTTGATTTAATTCAGTTGATTTTTGAGTGTGCATGCTTTTTTAATGTTTTAAATGACCCACTTTTAATAACAATAGCATTTGGGTTTTTATGGTTAAAATGGTACTTGTGCTTTTGAACTTTGTGAACACGAAACACATTCACAAACATTCCACTAAAACAGCAACACTGACAGCCAGCGAACCCAGAAGTGGGACCTTTATCAAATGTCAAGAGAAGCAAGGAGATGAGGCCTGCTATTCTGACTCAGGGAGGTCTTGGGCTAGACTGGATCTCTCCCATCATCTGGGCAGGCATGGTAGCATAGTGGTTAGCATAATGCTTTGCAGCACCAGCGACCCAGGTTAAAATCCGGCCACTGTAAAGAGTTTGTACGTTCTCCCCGTGTCTGTGTGGGTTTCCTCCGGGTGCTCTGGTTTCCTCCCACATTCCAAAGGTGTACAGGTTAGGAAGTTATGGCATGCTTTGTTGGCACCAGAAGCGTGGCGACACTTGCGGGCTGCCTCCCCAAAAAAAATCACTACGCAAAAGATGTATTTCACTGTGTGTTTCGATGTACATGTGACTAATAAAGATCTTATCTTATCTGTAACTTTATGTTCTTTTGCTACTTCCTTAATTATGAGTTTAAGTATTTCCCTGACAACAAACATTGGACTCACTGTCCTATGGTCCCTTACGTTCTCATTCCGTCCATTCATGAATTGGATTGACATTTACAGTTTTACAATCTCCTGTTATCTTTGCAGAATCTAGCAACATTTGAAAGGTACAACTGATGAGTACCATCTCTGTCACTACTTCCCTCCAAACTCCAGGATGCAGGCTATCGAGTCCATTGAACTTCTCAGCCTTCAGCCAAATTAGTTTATCTTGTACTTTTTCCTCTAATGATAATGGCCATTTAAGATCATCTCTCCCTTTCGCCCATTATTTCCTGCTATCCTTGGTATGACTTTACTGTCCTCTGGAGTGAAGATAGAAACAAAATCTTAGTTCAACATCTGCTATGTCCTTATTTCACATTCACAATTCCCTTTTCCAGTTTCCAAACCCCTTTTGCTGCTCTCTTCTCTTTAACATACCTGTGGCAATTCAAGGTTTTTAATATCCCTTGCTAGTTTACTCACTTACTCCATTTGCTCCATCACTTGTCTTTTGCTGCTTTCAAATGTTCTCCTAATCCTCAGACCCAACATGTTTTCTGCAACATAAACCACATCTTCAGACCAATTAACATCAATTTCAATAACCCAGAAAATTTTAATGTTGCATTCTGTTGTTCCACTCCAACAGAGAGAGCTTAATACAGGGGAAGGAAGTTGACCCATTAGTAGGGCATATTTTCATTGTAATGGGCCATTACAATGAGCTGCAATAAAACATCGTTAAGATAAGAAGCACTGAAGATGCAAATAACAAGATAAAGCAATTCACATTAGCAAATGGCATGAGCTCACATCAATTTGAACTATTTATCTGCAGAGAGTAGTGGACACAGCTCTGTACATCATGATGAAATTCTGATGGGATTATAACTACAGACCCCCCACTAATAGCCACTGGCACATTGAGGAACACACATGCAGGCAGATTAGGGAAAGGTGTAAAAACAATAGGGTTGTTGTAGTGGGTGACTTCAACTTCCCTAATATAGGCTGGGGCCTCTTTAGTGCAAGAGGGGCAGAATTTGTATCCAGGAGGGTTTCTTCAATATGTAGTTTGGCTGCCGATTACTAGTGATGTTCCGCAGGGGTCAGTGTTGGGGCCACTTCTTTTTACTTTTACATTAATGATTTGGATGATGGAGTAAATGGTTTTGTGGCTAAGTTTGCAGATGACACCAAGATAGGTGGAGGAGTAGGGAATATTGAAGAAAGAGGAAGGTTGCAGAGAGACTTAGAGAGTTTAGGAGAATGGACAAAGAAATGGCAGATGAGATTCAATGTTGAGAAATGTGCCGTTGTACACTTTGGAAACAGAAATAAACGGGCAGATTATTATCTAGAAGGGGAGAAAATTCAAGGTACAGAAGTACAAAGGGACTTGTGGGTACTCATGCAGGATACCCGAAAGGTTAACTACCAGGTCGGATCAGTGGTAAAGAAAGCGAATGCTATGTTGGCATTCATTGAGAGGTATAATGTATAAAAGTAAGGAGATGTTGATGAGGCTCTATGGGGCACTGGCGAGGCCTCATTTGGAATACTGTGTGCAGTTTTGTGCCCCTTATCTTAGGGAGGATGTACTGATGTTGGAGAGGGTTCAGAAAAGATTTAAGAGGATGATTCCCGGAATGAAAGGGCTTACTTATGATGAGCGTTTGTCGGCTCTTGGACTGTACTCACTGGAGTACAGAAGAATGAGAGGGGACCTCAGAAACATTGAAAGTTGAAAGGACTGGACAGAGTAGATGTAGTTAAACTGTTTCCCCTGGTGGGTGAGTCCAGGACTAGAGGGCACAATCTTAGAATTAGAGGGTACCAGGTTAAAACAGAAATGAGGAAAAATTTCTTTAGCCAGAGGGTAGTGAAATTATGAAATTCTTTGCCACGTACAGCTGTGGAGGCCCGATCATTGGGGGCATTTGAGGAGGAGATTGATAGGTATCTAATTAGTCAAGGTATCAAGGGATATGGGGATAAGGCCAGAAATTAGGGCTAGATAGGAATAGTTTTAGTTTAGCTCATGGAGCAGACTCGATGGGCCAAATGGCCTACTTCTGCTCCCTTGTCTTGTGCTCTTGATTGATGAAGGTAGAGCTGTGGATGTTGTTTACATGGATTTTAGTAAGGCATTTCACGAGGTCCCCCATTGGATGATTCATCCAGAAGATTAAGATACATGGGATCCTCAGTGAATTGACCATTTGAATTCGAAATTGGCTTGCCATAGATGACAGAGGGTAGTGGTTGATGGGACTTATTCTGGCTGTAGGTCTGTGGCTAATGGTGTTCTGCAGCGACCCATACTGGGACCTCTGCTGTATAAGTAAATGACCTGGATGAAAACATAGATGGGTGGGTTAGTAAGTTTGCAGACAATACGAAAATTGGTGGTGTGGATAACATAGAAGACTGTCAAAGGATACAGCAAGATATAGATCAATTGCAGATATGGCCAGAGAAATGGCAGATGGAGTTTACCCTGGTCAAAATGTGAAGTGTTGCACTTTGGGAGATAACATGTAAAGGGATAGTACACTGTTAATGGCAAGACCCTTAACAGTGTTGATGTGCAGAGATCTTGGGGTCAAAATCCACAGCTCCCCTGAAAGTGGCTACACAGGTTGATAGGGTGGTAAAGGCGGCATATGGCATGCTTGCCTTTATTAGTCAAGGCATTGAGTTCAAGAGTCAGGAAGTTATGCTGCAGCTTTATAAAACTCTAATTAGGCCATATCTGGAGTATTGCATTCAATTCTGGTCGCCCCATTACAGGAAGGATGTGGAGGCTTTGGAGGGGGTTCAGAAGAGGTTCACCAAGATGCTGCCTGGATTAGAGGCCACATTCAATAAGGGGAGGTTGGACAAACTTGGGTTGTTCTCTCTGGAACAGCAGAAGCTGAGGGGAGATCTGATAGAGGTTTATATGATTATGAGAGGCATAGATAGACAGTTAGTATTTTCTTTCCCCCCAGGGTTGAAATGTCTAATACCAGAGGGTATGCATTTAAGGTGAGAGGGGGCAAGTTCAAAGGAGATGTGCGGGGCAAGTTGTTTTTTTATTTTATATATATACACACACGCACACACAAAGTGGTGGGTACCTGGAGTGCATTGCCATGGGTGGTGGCGGAAGCAAATACAATAGAGACATCCAAGAGGCTCTTAGGTAGGCACATGAATGTGCAGGGAATGGAGGGATATCGACATTGTGTAGGCAGAAGGATTAGTTTAGTTGGGCATTTGATTACTAATTTAATTAGTTCGACACATCATGGGCCAAAGCACCTGTTTAACAGTTCCCTAGTACAAAATAGACTCTTGAACTCACAATCTACCTCATTATGACCTTGTACCTTATTGTCTACCTGTACTGCACTCTCTCTGTAGCTGTGACACTACTCTGCATTCTGCATTGTTTTACCGTGTACTACCTCAATGCACTGTGTAACGAATTGATCTGTATGAACATTATGCAAATCAAGTTTTTCCATTGTACCCAAGTACATGTGACAATAATAAACCAATTTACCACCTCCTTCCAAGATTGTTAAGCTCAGCTTTATTTCCAATTCCAAAAACCAAGCCTTTAGAGTTTTTAAAACATTAAAATTGGACATAAAACAGTAAAGGGAGAAAATGTTATTAAAATCAGAATGGAAGCTATAAATAGAACAATGATATCATGCACAGCAGGTTGCTAAAATAAATAGGATCAGATTACACCTCTGTCTCAGGAGAAATCAGAACTAATACTGGTCTATTCTTGTATTTCCCCTTGTCCTGTTACAGTTAACATTAGTATCTCCATGAGGATTGAAAGCCTGCACTAATTTACTGCTCATTAGAAGCTATCACGACTGAATGTGCAACTCAAATGTTAGAAAGCACATTGAATACTAATTTTCTTGTGCCAACCATGCATCGCCTTCTATCCCATCCATTCATGGGTAATGGATGGGATTAGTCCATCTAGTGCACACCTATATTTATAGACAGATAAATACAACCATCACATTATAACCACAACTTCTAAATGGAAATTGTACAATTATATAACCAAAATTTAATTCCCCTGCAAAAATGAATCTTGCATCTATCTCACAAGGTGTTAAATAAGCAAATTGTTTTTAATATCAGGCAGGGATGAGAGATCAAATAACACCTATTGAGCAATAGGGAGTTCTCCCAATTCCTGGTTTGCTAGTCATCCTTCAAAAGGATGATGTAACCTACAAAAAAAAGAAAAAAAACAACAATCTTTTAACTCAGCATTATCTGTGGATTCTTGACAGAATTTTAAGAAATGCAAACATCCACTGTACTTTAACTAGGTACAACAACTACATTTCAAGCGTGAAGCAACTGGGAAATATTCAAAACACAAAGGAGATGCTTTAAAATGCAAAATTCTTTGCTCTTCACCACAAGCTCAAAGTGCAGTTAAAACATAATAACCAACAGTTAATTTTAATGTCCATTTGAATGTAAAGGTATTGTTTAGTGAGGATGTCCAAATGGCAAACTAATGTAATGATTAAGTTCCTATAAGTGGAAGTTAAGCAATCTTCAATGCTTCCTTTCCCGAGGGAGGAAGATCAGAGACTTGTGGATGGAAGGAAGCAGTATCACTGGGATCCTCATCCTACCAGCCAATGAAAGGTGAAATGTTTCTGGAACTAGAACTTTACAGCATAGGAGGACCCAGTGCCAGCTCTTAGTTATCTGCAGAGTAACATTCTCCTCACATCCTTTTAAGTTTGCAAGTATTCATCTATTTTTGTTTGCTAATCAGGATTCTGTATCCATGGCTGATGCCGAAGCATACTAGGGTCTAACGGCCCTTAAACAAACATGTTTTAATTCACCTTCATTCTCAAAGTGATCATCTCAAATGCACTCAACTTGCTGGCCAGTGAGGGAAATAAGACTTTGTTCTATCAAAATATTTCATAATTCTGCAGATTTCTGACCTTTTTTTTATCGTTGACTGATGAGTAACTGGCTTGTTTCAGGAAGAGTGCTCAAAGCACGAAGGTGGCGCAGAAGAAATGTATTGAGAGGTGGAAGGTCTTGAGAATTTACTAAAGTGGAACTAATCCCCTGATTCCAACATGCAACTCCACCCACTGGGTACAATGAACTTTAACAATGCGCACAGGCCAATTAATTTAAAATTCACCCATTTTTATAATACAATAATTACTTAAGAATTTAGAATTTTTTTTAAAATTAAAAACTGAACCAGAGACCCACAATTTTAATGTCACAGTCCATAATTTTAGGTGTGTCATAGTACAGGAAGGTGGCAAGCCAAAGCTAGGTCTTTTCTCTATTCCAGCCAAGTAGTCAAAAATAACCAGCATCAAATGCAGCTCAATTTCTCATCAAGTTCGATATTTGATGAGGGGAATGATAAAAAAAATAAAGGCTAGAAAATTGCACCTGAAGGTTTATTCTAATTAAATTTGACAGTGAAATGTGTGACATTCCAAAACAAAAATTGAAGTTAATTGTAGCTGATTGTTTTCCAGCATAGATAAAACAAAGTGACAAGTGAGCCTCAAGAAAGCAGAACTCTTCTTCAGAGAAGAATTTTGCTTTTACCTTTTGCACTTTTACATAGTGGCTGAGAAAAGAAACTATCGATTTCACAGGCTGCCCTAGCCAAGCAAGATGACCTGAGTTAGCCTGCACTTCAACCCATCACTGCCTTTCCTTGCAGCAATCAAACCTACAAATAAACAAAAGCAAGGCTATTTGCCTTACACAGATATGCCCGAAGCACTTGAGGATCTCAGGTAATGTCTTTCAATAGTCTAAAAATCAGACAGCAGTAGGACCACAGCTATAAAGTCCATAGCTGAAGGCTGACGTACCAGATTGCAGTTGCCTGGGTTTAAAAAAAAGGCTGATTTTATGCTTTTGGAATTAACAGCACAGCAGTAAAGATAGAGATTCAAACCAGTTTAAAATCTGATTCTCCCTTTCTCAATAGCTCCTCAGGGGAGAGGCAAGCTACCAATATTCATTACAAGCCCAATGCCTCCCACAGTTGGCTTAACTACACCTCCTCTCACCCTGCTTCCTGTAGGGACTCCAATAACACCTGCTCTTTTACCTTCACCCTCTCCACCGTCAAGGGACCCAAACGGTCCTCCAACCATTCATATGCGCTCCTTTCAGTTAACTGAATTCCATTCAGTTCTCACGATATGCTCTCCTCCACACTGGAGAAACTAAACACATCCAAAAGGGCTACATCAGTTTCCAGTTGCCTGTCACCTTAATTCCCCAACTGTCATTCTGACATCAGTCTGACCTCCTACATTACTCCAACAATGCCCAGAAACAGCATCTCATCTTCCAGTTGGGCTCATTGCAGCCCCTGGAGCCTGATATTGAATTTATCAAAAACACTATGATGCTGGAGGAACTCAGAAGGCCTGCCAAGTTCCTCCATCATCTTACTGTTTTTCATCTAGATTCCAGCATCTGCAGTCCTTTGTTTCTCTTGAATTTATCAATTTCAGGTAATGACTCCTTTTTCACTGATTCTTCACAGATGTGGCTGCACCTTTGTTTCAATTCACTTCTTTTCCCTTGTTACCTTGACACTCTGAGCTGCCCCCATTACAAAGATTCCCTCTGTTCTCTCTACCCCTTCCTTTGCAATTTAAAACGCTCATTTTCCTCATTATTCAGTACTGATGACGTTGACTCTGTTTCCTGTCTCAATGATGCTGCCTGACCTGTTGAGTGATTCCTGCACTTTTGTTTCAGATTCCTGGTATCTGCAACTTTTTTTTTGCTCTCATTACCAGATTTTGCACAGGTTCAGACCATTTGCTCTTGAAGTATTAATTAATAGTTGTCACCAATAGAGTTGATCTGTGACCACAGAAATGCAAACTGCAATGTACAGCTGGGCTCATGGCCTGTTTTCTGTTATTAAAATTACTGGGAAGTTGGTTGGGAAACTAAAACCTATTTCTCCCAGTTACTCTTTGTGTAACTGATAGCATCAAGGTTAAAGTTGAAGCTAGAAAAACAAAGAATGTTATGCAGAAAGGGTGAGATGTGGAAATGTGGAAGGTGGGTCAGAGAGGCATGAACATCAGCACTGGCCAGATGACCCAAAATAGCCTGTTTCTGTGCCATATCTTCTCTGTAGTTCCACATAAAATGTTCATTTGCAAAGTCTACACAGATGAAGCAGCTCTGCTTCCACCTGTGATTCGGGACCTTGTATTACTTTCAAAATTATTATCAATACAAGTTACAGCTGCTGCTCTGAATTTTTCAGATGCCAAGAAGGACTGTCAAGATTATAGAAAGAGTGGGCCTTAGTGGCGGTTACATCAAGAGGCAAAATGGTAACATGAAATATCACCAGCAGACAGGATTAAGGAAAATCCCAAAGCATTTTATAAGAGGCAAGAGGGTAACCAGGTAAAGAGTTGGGCCATTTGGGGCCCCATGGACAATGTGTGCGCGCAAGGAGGACTTGGAGAATTAAAAAGGAGTAATTAGACAACTTGGCAAGCTTAAAGTTGGATAAATCCCCGCAGCCTGATAAGATGTAGTCCATGGCTGCTAAAGGAAGCAAGGGAGAAAATAGCTGGAGCCCTGACAATGATTTTTAAATCTTCACTGGCCACATACGAGGTGCCAGGTAACTGGAAGAGGGTAAATGTAGTACTTTTCTTCAAGTGCAGCAGGATAAGCTAATAATAAGTCTTAATAATAAGTGAACAATAATAATAAGCACAATGTCTGACGTCAGTGGTGTAGAAGTTATTGGAAACAAATCTGAGGGACAAGATTAATCTACATTTGGAAAGGCAGGGATTAATTAAAGATAATCAGCATTGTTCTGTTATGGGGAGAGCCTGTCTGATCAATTTGACTGAATTTTTTTTGAAGAGATAAAGTATATTGATGAGGGCTGTGCAGTTGATGTAGTCTACCTGGACTTCAGTCAGGGAGCTGACAAGCCCCTACATAGGAGACTGATCCAAAATGTTAGAGCTCATTGGATCCAAGGCAATTGGATCTGAAATTGGCTCAGTAATAATAGGCAGTATGTGATTGTTAGGGGTAGTTTTGTCATTCTGATCAGGGATCAGTGCTGGGCCTTCTCCAGTTTACGTGCATTAATGATTTAGATGTGAATGTAGGAGGCATTGTAGTAAATTCATAGATGACACGAAAATTGATAGTGAGAAAGGTTGTCTTAGGCTACAGAACAATATTGATCAATTAGTGAAGTGAGCAAAACAGTGGCAGATGGAATCTAATCCTGATGTGTGAATTGATGCATTCTGGAAAGACAGATAAGAGTATTGATAAACAATGAAAGGTAGGGCCCTGAGTAAGTGACGAACACAAGGATCTTGGTGAACAAGTCCCAGGGTCTCTGAAGGTGGCAGCACATGAAGATGAAATGGTATAGAAAGCATATGGAATAACTGCCTTCATTAGCAAGGGCACAGAATATGAGCAGAGAGGTTACAGTACAATTTATAAAATATTGATTAGGCCATAGCTAGAGTACGGTGTGCAATTCTGGTTACCACCCTATAAGGAGGACATGATTGCACTGGAGAAGGTGCAGAGGAGGTTCACCAGGATGTTGCCTGGGATGGAGTGTTTTAGTTATGCATAGAGACTAGATAGGCTGGGTTTGTTTTTCTTGAAGAGAAGGCTGAGAAGGGGACATACAAAATTAAGAAAAGTGCATAGACAAGGTAGCAAGTAAGAAACTTTTCCCAACAGTAGAGGTATTAAAGACAAAGGGCATAGATTTAAGATAACAAATGGGAGGTTTGGAGGGAATCAGAGGTGGAATTTTTTCTTCCTGGGGGGTGGTTGGGAATGTGGAATGCACTGTCTGGGGGAGCAGGAGAAGCAGAGATTCTCACAACATTTAATAGTTATCTAGTGCTCAAATTTCTATGGACCAAGAGGGATTAGTGTAGATGAGTTGGCGTGGAACTGGTGGGCCAAAGGGTCCCGTTTCTGGACATTATGACAACTACACAAAAGGAAATTGGCAACATCTTGAAGCCAGTCAGTAGATACCAGCCTGGTATTCGTCAGCACCCAAAGAGTAAACTGGAGAAATAGTGGGAGACAAACAAACGGATTTAAAAAAATAAGTTCCTCTTTCTCTCTTTTTTACCACCTTCATTTTAAGACAAAATGTGTGATCAAGCAGAAGGGCTCCATGCCTGGTTTTGGCTCCCAATATCAACACCAAGCTCTCCAGATGGCAAACGTAACAGTCCAAGATTAAAAAAAGGGCCACTGCTATGTCTAAAATTCACCTCAACCCATTAGATCTGTTACGGACTCAGTGAAAGTCCCTTTAAGATAGAGAGTGTGTGTGTATGTGTGTGTGGGGCGTGCTTACGTCAATAGAAGATAAAGGACGTAATGACGTTGTTGAAGAAGTCAGAAGAAGAAGAAGGAGAGAGAGAGAGAAGGGAGAGAGACACCAGCCTGCTTGTTTTCTCTATCGATGGATGAGAAACAATAACTGTGTTTGCCACTGAAATCCATGTATGGAAGTTGGAAGTAATCCAGTGGAGTTCACTTTGTTGCTGACCTGTAGAAGGTAACAGGTATTTGTGTGTGGACGACCACGATTCGGATGCTTTTCGGGGTGAGGAAGTCACTACCGAGTAAACACTGAAGTGTCGTTTGGGTTCCATCGTGGAACATTTGGATTTCGTATGTACTCTCTCTATGTTTTTCTACATCTACATCTTATCTTCAGACAACGGTGGTTGTTGAAGAAGCCCTTGCTCATGTTTCACCTTATGGCTTGCGGAACTGAACTTTAAGAACCATTCAGGAACTGGGAGTTTTGGACTTTGTCACCCACACACACAAAGAGTTTAGTTTTGGGGTTAACGTTCGAGGTTTAACATTCTTGAATTCTAACATACTAACATTTTTTTTTAACTTTTATTTTACGTATTATCATAAGTAGTGATTAATAAAATAGTTTTTAACACTGAATCATGCTCAGTGTGTTTCTTTTGTTGCTGGTTTGTGACAGATCCCAGTAGGAAACCCCTCACCTGTTAATTTTCACAGTAGCTAATAGAACTGCACAGGCCACATACTCTTTCGGGACCAGGTTAAAACTGAAACTCTTTGCACAAGGGACCAAACAGCTGAGAAGGCATTTGCTTCCATTCACCTTCAGCTTGACTTGAGCCAAGGGCCCAGAAGGCAAAAAGCCAACTCACTGGACTACCTCGAATACTGATACGTTAAACTCTAGGTAGTACTTTAGAATCTAGGTCTTTCACAAAATCAACCCAGTTAGATTGTTGCAAATGCTTTTACTTGTACTGGCTACTGTATTCACATTAAGAGAGATATTTAGTGCTGTCTAATAATTGCCTAACTTTGACACATTCTTGCAAACTGTGACTGAGGCACAGAAAGACAACAGAATGAAAGTGCACAAAACATTTAACAAATATTGTACATACTGGCCAGTCTGGAAATCCTTTTCATTCACAACAGCACAGTTGGTCAACGACAATTCATCAGTGGGACATCGCGCTGCTTGCATGGTCTGTGAGAAATAATGGGATCCAATTAGATTACTTTGTCAATGAGGCATTAAGTTACACAAGTCCCAGGAGCATCCTGGAAAGCTACATCACAAGTCTACATTATAGAACTGGAGAGAGCTTTCAGCTTCTGGAAAATTTATGGCAAAATAATGTACGCAGCTACTCAAAAAATTCAGTGTTTCCAGCAGATCCCTCATATTTAAATTGATTCTGAACATTTGTACTTAGACAGCACTTTATAAAACAGGCACTGATAAAATTAGCGGAAGTGAAGGAATGTATTTCATGCCCATTTCAGAATATCACAAAACATTTTACAGGCATTAAAATCTGTTCGCCATATGATCGCCTTTGTCAAATTAATGGCCAAGCAATCCATTTTGTTCAAATGGAAGGATCCAATACCTCCCACCACTTTTCAGTGGTTTTCTCAAACTTAGAATGGTTTAAACTTAGAAAAACTAGGAGTTGGACTGTTGATCCTTCGCTTAAATTTGAGGAAGTTTGGAGTCCATTTATTCAATATTTCCATATGATATAAGATTACCTTTTCCAGATCCCTTTCAATAACCCTTGAATACAGAGGAGAGGAGCTAACGACATAATAATTTTTTTTTCCTTTTTAATTGAAGAAAAATCAGTCCAGTTTTTTTTGAAGTTTTTGGTTTTTTTTTGTTTATTATTAATATTTTTTTGATTTGGGGGTTCTTTCATATAATTAAATTTCATTTCTTTTCAATCTTTCCTTTTGTATTTGTTCACTTAATAAGAGAGCAGGAGGTCTGGATTACTTTTTTTTTACTCCTTGTGATTATATATATTAACTGTTATGATTGTTATCCTGATCTCTTTGTCCCACATGTATAATTACTCATGTTATATATATTATTTTGTATTAATTTGAAAATTAATAAAAAGATTGAAAAAGGAAAGGCATTAAAATATTTCTGAAGTGCAATCACCAATAATGTAGCAAATGCAAAACCCAATTCCTATATTATTGGTGACTACACTTCAAAAGTCTGATAGTAATCAAATATTGTTTAGTGATGGTTAAAGGTAAGGTATAAATATTGCAAGGTACCAGGAATAACTCCTCTGCACACCTTCTAAGATCCTTTGCATCTACCTGAGAGGGGGAAAGGACCTCAATTTAATGTCCCATCTGAAAGACAATGCAGCATTGGAGCGTCATCTTAGATTTGTATGCATTTGTTTAAGGAGTGAGACTTGAACAGAAACCTGAGAAGACAGGGTGCTAACACTTGATCCCAAGCTGATAATTTATACAACAAAACAGTCAGAAGTCAAATTCTGACAATGATTTGGTAAAGTGGCCCTCTTGTGACAATATGAGGGCTGCCATATTGAAGAAGGATGAGCATAGGCTGTACGGGTTTCCCCAGGTGCTCCGGTTTCCTCCCACATGCCCAAGATGTGCTGGTTGGTAAATACATTGGTTGCAAGATAATGAGGTTAGCACAAGATTAGTGTAATGGGCATTTATGGTCAGCGTGGAAGCAGTGGTCCAAGGGGCCTGCTTTCATGCTGAATGGCCAAAATGCAATGTAGTCAGGAGGGATCGTTTACTGGCACAAGCTAAATTACACTAAATAGTTGGCACTGTGGATTTTCACTGAACTGATGCAAAGCCCAAAGTGCCAGACGGTAACAAATTCAAGATCAATGAATAGCAAAAAGATGCCACGAGTTGGGGAGGTGGCACACAGGCCCGTTATTCCCTGCAAACTAGTGGTGTTTGTACCAGACACAGCACAACGAAATCTGAGAGAAAATGACAGCAAACATCAAATTAGAATCTCTACAGCACATGAGAGGAATCTACATGCTGCAAAATGGAATCCAGCTCTGAGAACTGCAAAACATTCACGGATTAAAAAAGGGCTAATGCTTAGAATTGCCAGTATTACTGACTATTCCACAAAGCATAGAGCCCAGGTCAGTCAGGTTTAAGTTTTATCACATACTAACTTGCAACTTAAATCTTGGCGAATTGCATCTAGTTTTGCTGGAAAGTCTCTCCAGTTTAAGACAGCAAGATCATGCCCATCCAGGTTGATTCCGCATCCTGAACACAGCAGGAACCCAAATACTGCTGGCTATACAACAGGCAACACAGATTCCCAATGTTGTATCAATATGCACAGCAGGAATGAGCACATCTGCTGAATTGTCAACTTTACAACTTGGGGAGGGGGGGGGGGGTAGGGAAAGAAAGAAGGGATCAAGAGTTTTTCTTTTATATTAGATCCTTATCTTTGAGTCAGTTGCCCACATAAAACAAAAATATTCACTGCAACTTCAACAAGGTGCAGATTTCCTACTTCAAAGTGTGAATTCGTCCTTTGCTAGTAATGAAGTTTTTGGCCATTTTAGTTTCAACCATTACACATTAAAGAAAGAGGAATGAGAGTCTCTGTGCCATCATGGGGATAGCATCAAACTAACACATACAAATGAGTTAACGGGGCTTCTTTCTTTTCTTCTGTCAATAATACACATCCAGCCTTTACAAAATCTTCAACACATTTGAAATCACAGGAAAAATCAATACTTCCCCCACCTGCCCCCCCCAAACTACAAATCTCAGCACAAGAGCTGAAAATTGAGCAAAAAACACTGCTGCAACTCTTGAGCTTATCAGTAGTCAAACCAGTAACACAAGTAATGTTTGTTATTTTTACCCTTGAGATATTGGAAGGGGGGCCTGTAAAGGCAAACATTAAAAAGCATTTCTTATCTACCTTCATTAACATGTGAAGTGCCACCTTGTATTTCTGTAGCCCTTGTGCTGTTAATTAGCAAGGTTCAGGATTTTGGTACATCAATATTATGCAACTTGGAGAGGAACGAGCATCTGGTGTATTAAACAATGGAAATGGATCACAATGGAAAACAAGCATAATCAAGTCCCTGGATGCAAATGGAGCTAGACCTCATTCCATCTCCATAACTTGGTTAAACACACACCAGAAATTTTTAGATGGACTTGCTGCTCCTACTCAGAGCCATTTATCTTTCAGAGAAAGCAGATAGCCTCCTGGATTGAACACAAGAAATAGGAGCAAGAATAGCCTCTATACCCCCTCGTGTCTTCTCTGCTGTTCAATCTCATTTCCCCCAAGCACTTTACAAACCCTCTAAGCGAAGATGTTTCTCTTCATCTCACCCTTACATGGCCAAATACTTATCCCAACTTCCTGACTCTCCGCTCAGAAAATAACTCCACAGCATCTATCCTGCCAAGCCCAAGGAATTTAATACATTTCAAGACAATTCCTCTCGAAGAAATAGGGCCATTCTACTTGATCTCCATTGACTCCTGAAATGATGGGGCTGACTAATCCGTTGAAGCTGTACCACAAATATCTTTTTAAAAAAAGAATGTCTGCTTGCTAATTAAAACCCAAAGCAAACCAGACTGGCTAAACCAAACCTTGTCTTTGCACATCCAATTTCTTCCACATCTGACCTAGCCATTATTATAACAATCTCAAACCTGCCATTCATATGCTGTAATACTGATCAAATCATTCTGACCTACATAAAGAACTGATCTGGGCACAGCCTGAACCCACACAGATGTTCTACCAGAAATTCTCCCAACCTAAACCTGCCACCGTCCTGTCAGGTTGGGCTTAGGTGGCCTGGTCCATTTCCCCAGATTCAGGGAACAAACTGCACATTCTACTCCAAATGAAATCACACCAAAGCCCTGGAAAATTGCAATGAGCATTTCTCATTCTAGTACTCCAACTTCCTTGCAAAGACCACCTATCACTTGACTTTGTAAATGCTCCAGGTCAACTTTCTCCATTTCAAGTACCGTACAAGGATCCCAAATCTCTCCATACACCAGCCTGTCACCACTGAAAAAAGGTGTTTCTCTCTGCCTATCACACAACCACAAGGTCCGGACCCTCTCACTTAACCTATCTACATCCCTTTACAGACATTTTGCTTCCTTCTCACATGCACTTACCAATGTGTTGTCAGTAAAACTTGCATACATTACATGAGGCCCCTTCACTTAAATCATTGCTGCAGATAGTCTAGTGATGAATCCCAAGCACTAATACCAGTGGTGTTCTACTATTCAGAGTGCTGTCTTGTAAATAAACTGGTTCTCCCTGCTCTTTGTGCTTCAACCATTCCTTTACCTATGCTAATATTTTAATTCTCCAACTCCTATATCCAAACACAAAAACTGATAAAGTCAATGACCTGAAATGTTAACCATGTTAATTCTCACCATAGTTGCTGCATGACCTGCCAAGTATCCCCCAAAGTTTTGTTTTTTGTTCATTTACACTATATCCACTGTTTCTTTCTCATCCACACTGCTAGCTACATTCTCAGATCAGAATCAGATTTATTATCACTGACATAAGTCATGACATTTGTTGTTTTGTGGCAGCAGTACTATGCAAGACAAAGACATAAAAATTACAATAAGGTAAATAGTGCAAGAGGAATAACAAGGTATTGTTCATGGACCGTTCAGAAATCTTCTGGTGGAGGGGAAGAAGCTGTTCCTGAAATGTTGAGTGTGGGTCTTCAGGCTCCTGTACCTCCTGTTACGGACTCAGTGGAAGTCCCTTTAAGATAGAAAGTGTGTGTGTATGTGTGTGTGGGGCGTGCTTACGTCAATAGAAGATAAAGGACATAATGACGTTGTTGAAGAAGTCAGAAGAAGAAGGAGAGAGAGAGAGAAGGGAGAGAGACACCAGCCTGCTTGTTTTCTCTATCGATGGATGAGAAACAATAACTGTGTTTGCTTCTGAAATCCATGTATGGAAGTTGGAAGTAATCCGGTGGAGTTCACTTTGTTGCTGACCTGTAGAAGGAAACAGGTATTTGTGTGTGGACGACCACGATTCGGATGCTTTTCGGGGTGAGGAAGTCACTACCGAGTAAACGCTGAAGTGTCGTTGGGGTTCCATCGTGGAACATTTGGATTTCGTATTTACTCTCCCTATGTTCTCCATATCTACGTCTTATCTTCTGACAACGGTGGTTGTTGAAGAAGCCCTTGCTCATGTTTCACCTTATGGCTTGCGGAACTGAACTTTAAGAACCATTCCGGAACTTGGAGTTTGGGACTTTGTCACACACACACACACACACAAAGAGTTTAGTTTTGGGGTTAACGTTCGAGGTTTAACATTTTTGAATTCTAACATACTAACATTTTTACTTTTATTTTACGTATTATCATAAGTAGTAATTAATAAAATAGGTTTTAACACTGAATCATGCTCAGTGTGTTTCTTTTGTTGCTGGTTCGTGACACTCCTCCCTGACGGTAGTAACGTGAAGGGGGCATGTCCCGGTTGGTGAGGGTCCTTAATGATGGATGCCACCTTCTTGAGGCACCACCTCTTAAAGATGTCCTCGAAGGCAAGGAGGATTCTGTCCATGATGGAGCTGGCCGAGTCTACAACCCTCTGCACCCTCTTTCAATCCTACACGTTGGACCCTGCATACTCGGCGATGATTCAACCAGTTAGAATGCTCTCCACCATACATCTGTAGAAATTGGCAAGAGTCTTTGGTGACATACCAAATCTCTTCCAATTCCTAATGAAGTAGAGCTGCTGGCGTGTCTTCTTCGCGATTACATCAATGTGTTGGGCCCAGGATAGACCCTCAGATGTTGAAGCCCAGGAACTTGAGGCTGCTCACCCTTTCCACCACTGACCCCTCAATTAAGACTGGTATGTGTTCTCCCGACTTCCCCTTCCTGAAGTCCACAATCAATTCCTTGGTCTTGCTGACGTTGACTGCAAGGTTACAATTACAATTTATAATCAAATTACAATATGATCAGTCATACATGATTTTCCCTTTATGAAGCCACGTGACTCTGCCAAATCATACTATGTTTTTAGTGCTCCTTTACTGCATATTTAATGATATTCTAATATTACTCTGACAACTCATATTGGGCTAACTACCTCCAGTTCCCTTTGCTCTCCCTCCCTCCTTTCTCGAATACTAATGTTACATTTACTAGTCTTCTGGGATCGTTCCAGAATGTAGTCATCACAATCTCCAATCACCTCTTAAAACCTTTAGATGCAGACTATCAGCTCCAAGGGATGTCAGTATTTAGTCCATTTCTCAAGTACTTTATTTGCCAATAATAATTTATTTTATGTTCCCAAATTTCAATACTTCTTTGGTTCTCCACTATCTCTTTTACGTTATTTTGACTTGAAGACAAAAGCAAAATATGTTTAGAGTCTCAGCCATTTCCTATTCTCCATTCCAACTTCTCCAGCCTTGGCCTTGAAGTTCAATGAAAAGCCACTAAAATCTTCTCTTTTTATACACTCTGCAACACCAGCATTTTTGATCAAATTTTTGGTTAACTTCCTTCATATTACATCTTACAATTCATATTACATACTTCATATCACAAAACAACAAATTTCACCACATTATGTCAGTGATAATAAATCTGATTCTGATAATATTTCCGTGAAGCAAAATTCCATATTTTACCACAGTAAGTGGTTCTATTTCAAGTGTTATTTTCACTGTAGAAGATCAGCCCAACCTGCCATGCAGTTCCTAATGCTTACAGGTTTTTATGTGCAACAGAACTAGTCAGCTGAGCTGCGGGAATAGATTACTCCAATATCAATTATCTGTTTGTCTACAGTTCATAGACCTAATGATATGAGCACAATTTATTGATTAAACCCAGCAAAGTGATCTACAATGAATGTCACTTTTTAGCACATGTAAATATCAACCACATATGGCGTGCAGCAAAATAATACAACAGTTCCAATTACAGGTGTACACTAAAGGGTGAAAGTTGATCTTGTTTCTGTGATTGATAACTTTAGTTTCTGGAAAAAAAATTGTTTAACATGGTACCAGTAAAAGTGGCTATGAAACAGTTGGATTAACGTCAGAAAGAAACAACCAGCTCATCTAGAAACTCTACTACATGGAGTAGTGTAAATAATACAAATGTATTAAAGGTGGGGGTGAAGTGAAAGAAGAGGTATGGAAAAGAAATAGAAGGTGACACCGTTTACCAGAATTTTTATATTTATTTCAAGCGATTCCAACTTTCGTCCCGAAATCGTTTTTTGACACTATTGATTCTAAAATTCTTTCATATATTTGGCAGAATAAAAACCCAAGGTTAAGTAAGAAATATTTACAAAAACTAAAGAAGGATAGTGGTATGGAGAAGGATAGTGGTATGGCCTTGCCTAACTTTAGATTATACTATTGGACAATTAATATCAGATATTTAATTTTTTGGATACAAGATTTAGATGTAATTCAATGCCCCAAATGGGTACACCTTGAGCATCAATCAGTACTTGGATTTTCATTAGTTTCTATTTTAGGAGCTTCACTCCCTTTTGCACTTACCAAATTAAGTAAACATATGACTAACCCAATAGTTAAACATACAATATGAATATGGTTTCAATTTTGTAAATGTTTTGGATTGAATAAATTTAACTTGTCAAGTCCCATTCAATCTAATTTTTTCTTTCAACCATCCAGAGTTGACTCAGCTTTTTCTATATGGAAAAGGAAGGGAATAGTATGTTTGTGATTTATTCATTGATAACTGTTTTTCATCTTTTGAACAACTGGCTAACAAATACAATTTGTCTAGATCACACTTTTCGATATTTGCAAACTAGAAATATTTTAAAAGCTACTATACCCTCTTTTCCGACACCATACAAGACTGAAATTATGGAAAAAATTTTAGGTCTTAATCCTTGTCAGAAGGGCTTGATAGCAATAATCTATGATTTAATTATGAAAATACATCCAGAATCACTGGACAAAATTAAGAATGAATGAAAAAGTGAACTCCAGACATCTTTACCTACAGAGACATGGAAGAAAATTCTTCATTTAGTTAATACATCTTCAATGTGTGCCAGACACTCCTTGATACAGTTTAAGGTAGTTCACAGGACCCATATGTCAAAAGATAAGCTAGCCCATTTTTATTACCATATAAATCCTACATGTGACAGATGTAAATCAAATGTGGCTTCTCTGACACATATTTTGGTCCTGCCCTCTTTTGGAAAAATATTGGAAAGACATTTTTAACATTATCTCAACTGTATTGAATATTGATTTACAACCTCACCCTGTCACTGCAATTTTTGGATTACCAAGGATAGAGTCTGGCCATTTGTCTGCTTCTGCTTACCATATGATTGCCTTTGTTACATTAATGGCCAAATGATCCATTTTGCTTAAATGGAAGGATCCAATACCCCCTGCTACTTTTCAATGGTTCTCTCAAACTATATTCATGTTTAAACTTGGAAAAAATTAGGAGTTGTACTGTTAATCCTTTGCTTAAATTTGAAGATATTTGGAATCCATTTATTCAATATTTTCATATGATATAGATCCCTTTTCAATAATTTTCCAATTTAGAGGAACAGAGTTGACAACATAATATTGCTCTGTTTCTATTGAGAAACTTCAGTCTAGTTTTTTCTTTTTTTTGTCTTTTGTTTTGAAATTTTCTTTTTAGTTTTGTTTGATATATTATTTACATTTTTTTATTGATTTGGGTTTTTTTTCTTTTTATAAACGCAATAAATCTTTCTTTCCTTTCTTTTATATTATATTCATTTACTAAGAGATCGTGAGATCCATAGATTTGTTTAATATTTTATTATTCTTTATGATCATCTATGATGAGAGAGCTATCCCACAGACTGGTCAGACAATAACGGATGAATCAGCATTCCTCCATGCTGAACACCACTTGAAAGAAGCATTTACTACACATAATATATTTAAATTTCCATCACCAGGAATGGCTCAGTGATGGTCTCAATGATCAAGACCTGAAGCTCCTGGGCCATGTTTGTGACAAGTTAGGAGAGAACCAACATGGAAAAAAAAAACTTACTTGCCCTCATCTCCATTAGCCCATCTATGGTCTTCATGCCAATGATGCCCTCTGTATTGTTTAACCCCACACCCTTGCCAAAGAGAATTGACTCAGAAAAGGCCCAGCAACCTAAAATCGCCAAAACATCAAGTTACTCTACAGGTTTACCAGGTGGCTTAAAAGCTATATTGAATTTATGGTCCACAAATATTTTACAATTTCCAGTAAATAACAGGGTGTTAATTGTAAATGGTGCCAGGTTATAAGTCTACATGTCTAGTATGATATTCACTGACTATTGAAAGTAGGATATCCATAATGTGCTTACCTATTAATATACAGAATTAACCCATCTGCTGTGGCACTCCATACAAATTTAAAACAAGTGCAATCAGAAAAGGAATTATAGTCATTAGGTACAGCCCATTCAAGATAAAGTTTAGTTTCCAAGAGTATGCCAAATATGTCCTAGTAATTGTCTATTTAGCTTCCACTCCATCTCCTTTCTTACATGCATCATACACTTTATATTCTCTCTTTTTGTCCACTCAGTTGATGCCACCATAAGCAATAACTGATCTTCCTTGGTTAAATTTTTCTTTACGTCTCTGACATTGTCTTCTTTTCTCTGCCTCCCTGCCAAGGTTGAGAAGCAGAATTGCATTCAATGCCACTGACCGAACACAAGAGAGAGCAGAAGGCGGCCACCCAGTCCACCATGCCTATTTGGCCATTCAATATTATGGCTGATCTTTTAAATCAGCACTACATTCCTGCACTAACGTCATATCCATCAATTCCCTAAATATCTCAACACCTATTGACCTTCATCTTCAAATCATTCAGTGACCGCGCCTCTACAAACTTCACTATCCTCTGGATGAAAAGGTTTCTTCTCATCCATCCTAAATGGCTGATCCCTTCTTTTGAGACCAACACTTGGTTATAGATACCACAGCCAGGGAAAACATCAACTCCACATTTACCCTGTTAAGCTCCAGAAAAAACTTATACATTTCAATAAAATCACATCTTGTTGTTCTGCAGGCTATGGTAGTGTAGCGGCTAGCGTAATGCTATTACAACGCCAGCGACCCAAGTTCAATTCCAGCTGCTCTCTGTGAGGAGTTTGTATGTTCCCCCCGTGACTGCGTGGGTTTCCTCCCACGTTCCAAAGACATACAGGTTAGGAAGTTGTGGACATGCTATGTTGGCGCCGGAAGCGTGGCAATACTTGTGGGCTGCCCACAGAACACTCGACGCAAAGATGCATTTCACTGTGTGTTTCAATGTACATGTGACTAATAAAGAAGTCTTATAAACTCAAGACGAAATCAGCTTTGTGTCCTTCACATACAAGGGGGTTTATGCTTTAGATATTTATGGCATTGATATGACACCATTTCTGGAGTCTGTGTAGTAATGGTCTCCTTGTTTAGGGAAAGATGACAGTGCATCGGATATTGGTTGAGGTGGAGAATTACTAGACTAACATTTTAAGTAAACAGGTTACCTTATGAGGAAAGGCTGGACAGATTGGGCTTTTATCCACTGGAGTTTAGAAGAGTGAGTGTGGATTCACTGAATCACTAATCAGCATGGATGGGGAAATAAATATTTGTCTTGTGGGAGAACCTAGAACAAGGCATCACTGTTTAAAAATAAGGGTTGCCCATTGAAGACACTGATGAAACAATATTCCTATCAGAGGGTCATAAATATTTGGAACTGTCTTCCTCAAGGAACAGTGGAAGTAGAGTCTTTAAATATTTTAAGGTAGAGGTAGATAGATTCTTGAGAAGCAAGAGGGTGCAAGATTACCGTGGGTGAACTTGGAATGCAGAGTTCTGGTTACAACTGAACCTGCCAAGATCTTATTAAATGGTGAATCAGGCCTGAGGAACTAGGTGACATACTCTTGCTCCAAATTTACATGCTTGTACACATGTATATAATGTCCCCTCATATAACTAACCCCCGACTCCTCCCACCCCTCCCCACAGCATCCCAGGAATCAATCCAATAAACCTTCATTGCACTCCCTTTATCACAAGTACTTTTCAAGTAGGGAGGTTGATCTATGCACATTATCCCACATGCAGTCTCAACAGCGATTTAATTGAAGCAAGATGACCCTTCTCTTACAAAAGTACCATGTGCCTTTTTAACTACCTGCTGCAGCTGCATGTTAACTTTCAGTGATTAATGTACAAGGATACCCAGATCCCTCTGACCACCAACACTTTTCACACTTAAAAAAAATAAAAAGTCTTTATATTCTCTCCCAAAATGGACGCCTTCATTTCCCCACAGTATACTTCATCTGCCAACGTCTTATCCATTTACTTAATCTCTCCAAATTTCCTGAAGCCCCTCTGCATCCTCCTCAC
Organism: Pristis pectinata; assembly: GCF_009764475.1. NCBI lineage: Eukaryota > Metazoa > Chordata > Chondrichthyes > Rhinopristiformes > Pristidae > Pristis > Pristis pectinata. The sequence goes on along the minus strand of NC_067429.1, from coordinate 27,365,706 downwards.
AGCCCATACTGCAACCGAGCTTCGTAACATTTGCAAACCTGGTTACGTTACACTTGGTCCCCTCATCCAAATCACTGACATATTGCAAGCAAATGAGGTCCCAACACAGATCCCTGTGACACCCCATTGATCACAGCCTCCCAACTCATAAATGACTCATTCATTTCTGTTCTTCATTCTTTCTTTTAACCAGTCCTCAGTCCATGCCATTGTATTACCCCTCAATACTGCACACACTTTAATAATCTCTTATCAAAGACTTCCTGAAGGTCCAAATATACCACATCTAGTAATTGAGTTAGTTTAAGGCTATGGATCACCTGTGGAATTTAACTCCTCTCCCCATGCTTGGATTAAGGTGGCAATGACATCTTGAATCAAGTGGTCCTTGCACATCTATGAACAGGTTATAAGTCAATATGTGGAACTTAATGGCAATGTCAATTGCCAGATCAATGATTTTATTGATGATTGAAACTTGACCACCAGTACAGTAATTGATTGACCTTGCTGAGAATATGAATGAACAATTTTTCACATTGTTGTATAGATAGTCTTGCAACTGTTTTGGAACAGCTTGACTATTGGCTGATATTGCCTTCTTTGAACATCAACCTTCTACAGTCCACTTTAGTGCGGAGGCTTTGCCCTGGACCCACTACGACCAGTTATTCTTCACATCACTTTTTTCTACTTCTGCACAATCCCCTCAGTGTTCCATCAATGGACTCATCCTCAGCAAAGGAATCCCAAAATATAGACCAATTTGCAAATGTTGACAACAACAATGACTTCGTCTAAATAGCACCTTGAATGAAAATGAAACATCCTAATATGCTTCGCAGGAGTGAAAAGACAAAATCTAACAGTGATCCACAAAGCTTGGCAAAGAGAAGAAACGTAGAGATGCAGGGTAGTTTTCGAAAAAGAATTTCAAATCTTAGGGGACATAAAAGTCTGCAGATGCTGGAATCTGGAGTAACAAATAATGAGGTCCTGATGCAGAGTTTCGACCTGAAACGTGGACAATTCCTTTCCTTCCATAGATGCTGCTTGACCTGCTAAGTTCCTCCAGCAGATTATTTGTTACTCCAGGTTTTAGGGGTTTCATAGCTGAAACACCGCCAAAGTTGGAATTAAGGAAAAACAGCAGTGGCACCAAGTCTACCCAAACTGGAGGGCAGCAGAAGGGATGTTTTAGGACAGAATTAGGAAAGGGCAAGACTCAAAAGGATTTAAATACAAGGATGAGTTCTTAAAAAATTAAAGAAATCCAAAACTCACCAACCTGCATATGTTGCAGTTTAGATTACAGACTGTAGTTTGACTTCAGTAACAGTACCTGACCCCATTCCCATCCCACACAGACATCATCTTACACACCAAGATTAACACATTTTTAAACAGACTCTATATTTCTTTCAAAGTTTACAAGTTATCCCACTAGAGGAACTGAAAATAAGGGGAGGTCATGCTCAAAATTGTACAAAGCACAAGCAAGCCTGAGATGAGCACCTAGCACAGTCATGGTCACCACGTTCCAGGAAAGACGTTGCAGCACTACAATAGATATAGAGGAGATTTACAAGGACATTCAGTGATGTGTAACTTTAGTTATGACAACAGACTAATTCGCCTGAGGCTTTTTTTATTTGGTGCTGATATAGCCGAGAAGAGATTTAAGTTGAGGTGTATTAAACTAGACCAAGGCCGAGAGGGTCACGAAAGGCATATTTCTCTCAGCAGAGATCAACATTTTGGATCCATAGATTTAACATACTCTGTAAAAAGATCAGATGGAAGTTGAAGATTTTTCTCCCAATCTTTAAGTGAGAATCTACAAGTCTATGCTTACTGCTGCCACAAAACAACAAATTTCATGACGTGTCAGTGATAATAAACCTGATCCTGTTTCTGACAGGATAATGGAGATAGAATCCATCACCAGATTTAAAATGTACTTGGATGAGCACTTGATGAGCCAGCATGTACAAAGGTGAGAAATGGAAAGTGAGATTAGGCCAAATAGCTTTTCTAAGATGACATGAATCCAATGGGTAGAAGGACCTCCTTCTGTGCTACAAATTTCTATGATTCGACATCATCAGCCATAAAAATCTCAGTAGCATCTCTGGGCATGTCTTTGTCCATAAAGATGCCTTCCTCAGCAAATTGCTACACATCCTCCCACTTCCTCAACTTTCCTGCCCAACATTCATTCACACCCTCCTCTTCTGCCTTGGTGCTTATCCCTCAATGATAGATTCATCAGTCACTTTTTGTTTAATCTCCAGAATTGAAGGGTGCAGTGTTGTTTTGTGAACAAACATGACATAGGAAAATTAAACCACTCAACCACACCACCACCCCCCCCCACCGCCCCCCAAGCTTGTCCTGCCATTCAATATGATCATGACTTTGTCTCTTATGGCAGTTCCCCACAGCCCTCAATTCCCTGAACCTTATCCACTCCCTCTTTAAATACCACCCAATGAGCTGGTCTACACAACCCACTGTGGTAGAGAATTCCAGTGATTCAGCATCCTCTGCAAGAAGTCCCTACACATCTAGGTTCTAAATGACCACCCTAAATCTTGTAACTATGTCGCTTTGTTCAGTCTTTTGCCACTAGTTGAAATATCTCACTATCTACCTTTACATGCTCCCTTAGGATCTTATATACTTCAATAAGATCACGCCTCATTCCTTCAGAATTAGAAATAAAGGCATGGCTGGCATCATAGTTAAAAGGCATTTTAGACTCTGCCCTCCTAAACTGTATATTTGCATTTGTAATTTATTCAAATATCCTGAATAATTCATGCTATTTCTAGTTATATGTAATGAACAGGTGAAAGCATGTTCCACATAATATTATTTTGTTAGAATGCAATGAAAATTCTGACTAACCCAATGAGTATCAATTCAGGGATATGACTGACAGAAGGGACAGGATTTTCTGATTCTGCAATCTGATTGGACAAATGAGGGAAAAATAATACAGTGTACCATATAGCACAACATAATCTGGGACATGCCCTCTTCTCGTTACTACCATCAGGGAGGTGGTACAGGAGCCTGAAGACCCACACTCAATGACTTAGGAATAGCTTCTTCCCCTCCGCCATCAGATTTCTGAACTGTCCATGAACACTATGTTATTCCTTTTTCTATTATTTATTTATGGTAATTTTATGTCTTTGCACTGTACTGCTGCCACAAATTTCACGACATATAAATCAGTGATAATAAACCAGATTCTGATCTGTCACAGACACTTGTACAAATTCATATAACCATTCACAAGGCAGTACTTCAGAGTGCTTAACCACAAGATTACTGATGAGCTCAATGTGCACGCCATCCATCAGTTATCGTTTTAAGCAATCCCTCAAATATTTTCTGCACATCTTTTTAGAATGTCACTAGAAATTTAAACTATAGTCATTTACTTCAGCAAGTCTCAAGGAATGGAGAAACCATAATTAACGTATCACACAGAATACACAGACAACACCCAACAAAAGGACCAAACATAAGTCCCTGAAGTCATGAAGTAGCAGCACTAACTGCTGCACCACTGTGCAGCCCCCAAATCTCTAACATCTCATGAACCTCCACTGAAAGAGAAAAGTTGTATTTGATTGTCATCCCAATTGCAAGATGTCGACCTTGCATTTCTGGTATTGAAACAGTATCCGTTATCCTCGATGGAACAAATACCTGAAAACTCTTCCACTTAAAATTACAAGTAAAATGGAAGATACACCTTGTTCTTAGTTACAGATTTGTCTGCCTGGACAACAACTAATTAGGCATTTTATTGATCATTCCTAGTGATTTTGAAAGGCAACATCTGCTTCAGACTCGTCAGTGATTGCTTAGAGCAAGCAATTGAGATGGTTGTATTGAGGAAAACACAAATGGTTCTATTATACCTGCAAATCATAAAAAATGCAGGAAGTGCACACTGCAACCAAACTCAAATGGGAGATATGTTAAATGGATCACAGCCTGACAAGCAGCAGGAAGAACACACCAAATTCCTCATTTGAAACAAGATCCAGGAAAGCAGGCTAAAGATGTAGAAATGTCAAATTGGCAGCAATAATGAAATGACATTTTCAAACATGAAACAGAATATTAACTTATTAACTATAAATTGGACACAAAACAGAAAATGCTACAAGAATAATAGAGGTCCATCAGCATCTACGAATTGGGATTTAATTAAGGCAACATATTTAATAAAAAAAATTCTGGAGGATAACAATGACTGGCAATTCACCATTTATTACCTGACTATTGCCGTTCCGAGGTGGTGGCTAAGCCATTTTGGAAAATAATGAAGCATTAGCCATAATTGTATTCTATGTAAATACTTCCACATTTTGCCAGACCAATTAAGAATGTCAAATATCCTTCCTCAATCATGACATCAGCTTTTTATTTGCTTATTTCCAGATTTCTCAGAAAGCCAGGATAAGGGACCAGCTCTCAAACCATTTATAATCTCTCCCCTTCCTCATTACAGATGCCGCTGGATCAGCTACCTACTTCTAGCATTTTCTGCATCCAACATTTTTATGCTGAATTTCACATATTGTCTGTTCAATTACTTAAAACATGGGTAACATGCAATTTCTTGTAAACAGTATTTATGCATAACAGAATAGACATGTTTGCTTCAAATCTGAAGAAGCCAGAATAAGAACGAATGATAGGCAAAAGTATGAATGCAGGTATGAAATAATTTCTCAATGTGTTCAAATTCATGTCCAAAATGTCATGTAAGAGCCTGTCCACTGACACTGATAATTAGATATCATAAAATTAGCTGAAAAATTATTCATTTTGAAATATTTCAATAAGGTGACTAGCATCCTCGACACACGCAAACTTCCCTCTACCAAATCACTCTCGGTTCATCTTTGAAACCATTTGTGTCCTTTAGAAATTGAACTCGTTTATCTGATCAAAACACTACAAAGGTGTTCACATCAGACAGAATTCAAAACGTTACTCGGATTTTGCTCAGATATTAAATCCATCAAAAGCAATCACTACCTCCAAAAGGACTGTTTGAAGCGGGGGAAACCGTGGAGTAACATTAAATTGGTGCAATGCAACATAACACGTTTAATAGAGTCACACACATTGGAGAGTTTATTTCTTTCTGCCCATTGAGACCAGCTGTCAAACGCAGCGAGCACCCTGCAGCAATGAGTATACGTGTGGTGCCTAGTTAGAAGGAAAAGGTCTGTGGCTCCAACCACCCCCAAACTGCAGCCACTGGCGGTGACAGGGAAGGAGGTGAGGGGGGGCAACACGGGCAGAGGGAAGCGGGCAGCCCCGGGCATGGAGCTGTGCTCAGGGCAGCCACATTCAGCAGCTGAGCCCCACCGACCAGCGCCTGGCCTACCAACCTCACTCACCCTCCACTCCAACCCCCCACCCCGTCACCCCCGCACGCCCTCCAGGGTGCCGCACTCACCCGGCTTGCCATCTTGAATGGTCTGGGGCCGCTCGGCTTCACTTCCTCCTGCGGCCGACACTCCCCCCTGTCCCCGTCCTCCACACACTCTCCGCACCGGGGGCCCCCCCGCTTTATAACATCGGCGCCTGACGTCAGCGCGCACGGCGTCACTGCGGCCCGGCCTGACTTGCTGACGTGGAGCCTGCGCCCAGGGTGAGTGCGCGGCCCCGAGGGCCCTGGGGCGTGTGGTTCCCCCTCGCTGGTTATTTATCTGCCGCCTGATGCGCCCCTCCGTCTCCAGGCCGCACTGTCATTGATCACCAACGGTTTCTGCTGTTGAAGGATGGAACCAGCTGACTGACAGGCTGCTGCAGTGAATGTGGGAGCCGAACCTGTTCTATGGGCAGAGGATTTGCTTTTGTGCTGCACTGAGGTCTTGCTTTTGCAGTCTTCCTTTTACCGTATGGTACAGTTTGTATTCTGTGTGTTGCCTGTGACGCTGCTGCAAGCATTGTACTGTGCCTCACCTTACCTGTGCACACGACTTGACTTGAATCAAGTTTATTGCCATAGGCATACAGGGTATAAATGCCATGAAAATTAGCATTTTGCAGTAGCAGCAGAATACACCGCAAACATGAATGACATAAACTTAAAATCGCATAAATCACTGATAACAACTCTGCTGACAATTACAAATCTTCAGTTCCTGTTTACATCAAGTGTTTCTTTATCAAATTTTAAAGTTTAGTCTTGATAGATATTTGAAAAAGAGGTATTTTACACATGACACATGAATGATAGAAAAATAGGGGGCTATGTGGGAGGGAAGGGTTAGATAGATCTTAGAGCAGGATAAAATGTCAGCACAACATTGTAGGCCAAAGTGTGCTGTAGTGTTCTATTTTTACAGAGGTGGTCGAATTTATATAAGTAAACAATGAGAAGGGTTTCCAGTGGCAGTACCCAAAAGGACTCAAATTTATTTAAGATAACCAGAAACAGAACTGGAGGTGCTATGAGTAACTTTTTATGTAACAAAAAAACAGTAGATGCTGGAAATCTGAAATAAAAATTTAAAGTGCTGGAAGCGTTCAGCAGGTCAGGCAGCATCTGTGAAAAGAGGTGTTAATGTTTCGAATGAAAGATGCTTTGGCATTTTCTGTTTTTTATGGAAGAAGATGTTAGAATGTACTCAAAAAGTGATGGAAGCATTCAAAAAGAAATAAATAAGTACTTGGGAGACAAGAGACTGCAGATGCTGGAATCGAGAGCAAAAAACAATCTGCTGGAGGAACTCAAATGCTGCTTGACCTGCTGAGTTCCTCCAGCAGATTGTTTGTTGAATAAACAATTAATGGGAAAATGCTAAGATTGTGAAAAACCAGGGTAATGGAACTAATTGGTGTTTGTGGAGAATCTTTACAGAAATGATGGGTTTCCGAAACTGCATTGTCTATGATTTGTTAAACACTTATCTAATCCATCACTCAGAATTTTGATTTAATCACAGTTACTATTTGGAAAAAGATTCATCTGATTTGTTTATTATCGTAGTGCCTACAATTTTAATTCAACCCCTTGTCTATGCCATGTGGATTGCCATGCTTCACATCTGTGTATTAAGGTTGCACAAAGACAAGTTGAATATAACGCCTGTAGATTACACCCATAAACTGAAAGTTCAGGCCTCAGACCAAAAGCAGAAATACAAATTTATTTTGGGGAAATTTTGTTGCAAAGGTTTATAACATTGAATAACTATCATTGCAATTAATCTTACTGATCCTTTGCAGAATTTGTATTTCTTTTGTCAGAAATGGTGGTTCAGACTGTCCACGTTTACCAGAGAGAAGAACGAAGTTGATGGGGAAGACAAAAAAGAAAGTATTTACCACAAAGCCCCAGGCCTCTGCTGTTGCACCACTTTAAAACTGTATCAGTTAATTTATATTCCCACTTATCACTCTTCCCTTTAAAATGCTGTTGCAAGCAATGTGTAATATTTCATCTATTACACAAGTAATATCTATCTGCCTATTTCACGAGTTTGCCACTGTGCTGGCTATTGTTCCATTAACTGATGGTTTTCTAAGTTAAGTGGAATTTAATCTCAAATCATCTTATTTACATCTTTTCCCATTGCTGACACTAGACTGACTAACTTGTGGTTAGTTCAACCCTGAACGAAAATCAAAAAACTGCAAATGTTGAAAATCTGAAATGAAAACAGAAACTGCTAGAATCACTCAGCAAGTCAGGTAGTATCTGTGGAAAGGGAAACAGTCAACACTTCAGGTCCAGGACCTTTCATCAGAACTGCTGTCCTACCTGCTGAATGCTTCTAACATTTTCTAGTTTAATCCTTGCCTATTTTGAATATAGGCGTTCCAAGCTTATCACTCCTACTTCCCCCTCAAGCGGCAACATTGCTTCCATTGTCAAAGAGAAAATTGGTCATCGCTGATCACTTCCTCATGTGGCTCTAGACCAGATCCCCTTCCCACCTTAATTAGTACTGAGTCCATCCTGTAAAAATCACTACCTCATGTCAATTACCACTCAACTTTCAAATTCCCAGCTTTGGCTTCCAACCACACATTTCTGCATCAACCGAGAAATTTAATGTGACAGAGAACTGAAAGGTCAGTGTCACCATTGCAGACTGAACAAAGACGTTCAGCTAAGCAATCGCCCAATCAGATGTCACTTTGATTCTCCATCCCACTGACCTCTCTGACTTTGCTCACCTACACTTTTCCAATAAAGCCCAATGTAAGCTCAAGGGACAGCATATCATCTTGC